>NC_069081.1:29624939-29728686 GCF_025698485.1 Gossypium arboreum
CTTATAGAAATACAAGTGATTAGTTAGGAGCATGTACATAGGTTGATTGCATTTACAGTAAATTTGACATGATGATAGGTGTTTTTAATTTTTTTTATTAGGCTATTAAGTTCTATATATTACACTGGAAATAGGCATTAAGAAATTGTTGTATTTGTTGAATTTGTGATATAAAGAATACAAGGAAATGAGCATGCTAGTATGAATGATAAATTTTTGAATTTTTGATTGTTTGGTTGACTAAATTTTTTAATATTGAGATACCTAGGGATGACTTAAGACATTGTTTGGTACACACCCAGCCAAAAAGCAAACCCTATTTATTCATCTTTAGTACCTATTTTGAGCAAGAAAACCCTTCATGATGAACCTATATACAAAACCTGTAACACCCCGAACCCGAGACCATCGCCGGTGTTGGACACGAGGGGTTAACAAGTCAAGTTCACTTGTTTTGCCCATCCATTTGACATTTTCAGTCAGGCTGGAAAACTGCGTCACTGTCGCCTTAAAAATCATATCTCGAGTTTCAAAACTCGGAAACTGGTTTCGTAAATTTTCCCTGAATTTAGACTCATATATCCATCCATGGATTTATTTCTAGAATTTTTTGTTGGGCCAATTGGTACAGTTTATTAGTTAAATTCACCCATGTTACAGGGATTGACTGCTCTGACCTTCGTGCGGTATAACTTGAATATCTCTCTGTACAGGGATTTAATGCTGGTGTCGTTTGTTTCTAATGAAACTAGACTCAAAATGGAATCTGTACATATAAGGTATGTCTCCTAATTATTTTTGTATAATTTATAGTAAATTTTTAAAGTTGCGACAGGGAACCCAGAAACCGTTCTAGCCCTGTCTCACAATAGCTTTAATATCTCTTAACATGTAACTCCTATGACCATTTCGTTTCTTCCATATGAAAATAGACTCATCAAGGTTCATTTACATAGCTTATTCACTATTTAATTCCATTCCTACGAATTTTGGTGATTTTTCACATTCACGTCACTGCAGCTGGCAGCATCTGTTTTAAGGTAGGTCTTACCTATTTGGTAGTCTCCATGAACCAACTAGTCTTGCCATACATAGGTTCATATATGATCATTTTAACCATGCCAATGGCTGATCATATGACCAACATTCCCATTTCAAGCCATAGCCACATCATGACACCAAATATATACATACAAACCACAATTAGTCTAAGTTCATGCTTCTTTTTTTGAGCCATTTTCGCATGGCCGTACATATATACATCACAACATATTTAACCAACAAGGGTAGTCCTATACATGCCATTTCAAGTTCAACCAAAATTTATACCAAAATGGAGGCTTGATAGTGTGGATGACTTCGACTTCAACGATCCCAAATCCGATTGCTTGAGCGAAATCTAGAAAACCGAGAGCCAAAGCAGCGGGTAAGCATTTTATGCTTAGTAAGTCTCAAGGAATATATTCAACTCTAATTACAGCAATACATTCACATAGCCAAATCGTCATTTCATTAATACACATTCTTACTTCACACTTCATCATTATATAATTTCACAAAGTATCAATCAATTCAATAACTGAAATTCATTAGTCGATTGAGCGAATGTTGCTCAAACATGTCGACTTTCCAAAGCACATATAAACGTACCTTATTCTTTGGGCTTCTCGAGTGTACTAATTGAATTTATTACAGCAACCAACACTCACCTCCAGCCCAAGATTCTTGAATATAACCGGATATAACCACGTGCACAAATGCCTTGGTCTTAGCCGGATAGAATGTCTCGCACGAATGCCTTGGTCTTAGCCGGATGTAGCCACTAGCACAATTGCCTTGGTCTTAACCGGATATAATTTCCAACATAATTGTCTTGGGGCTTAGCCGGATATCATTCAATTTCTCATGCACACATACATCAATAATCATTGGACATACATATTTCATTCTCGTTACTAAGGCTCAAACACAATTATAATCACTAGCATAATCGCCTTGGGACTTAGCCGGGCATTATTCGAATACTCATACACACATAAATCAATAATCAATACATCCATATTTCATTCCACATAATTCAAGTAAGGTCACTTCTTGAGGACTTACCTCGGATGTTGTCGAGCGGCTTTTTCGGCTACTCGATCACCTTTTCCTTCCCTTGTCCAATTGTGGCCCTCTTAGCTCTTGAGCTAATTCAAACAAATTCAATTTATTAAAACCTCATTGTGCTTGCTTATGGCGAATATGACAAGGAGTTTTAAATGGTCATATGGCCACTCTTTAGCTTGAATACACAATGGTCATGCACATTTTATACTACATCAAGCAATTCAATACAATTTATTTGAGCATCAAGGAAAAGCTAAGGCCTTCAATAGGCTACCCAAGGCGAATATTCATGTACATGTTGAGGTCAATTTTGCACTTAATACCTCACAAAACAGCATGCATTTTACTAGTTAATGCTTTGCACATTGTGGCCCAAAACTTATAATATAGCATCAAGCACTTATATGTGTGCTAGGCGAATTGTGCTTGCAATTTCACAAGCATTCTTCCACATCTTCTTCTTTAAACCAATATATTCATCACTTACTTCATAGCCAAAACATCATGTGCAAACATATATATACAATATGAGCATGGCGAATTTCAAGATGTCCATAGCCATCCAAAATACAAATTTTAACTAACATGCAAGAAGCATGAACCATGTTCATGAATGCATCATGGCGAATATGAAAATCATGCTCCATTCAACTTCAATCATGGTTAAACACAAAAGAAAACTCAAAATCTTACTCAAGAGTAGACAATCCCTCATTGCATGCATCATCATCAAGCTTCACACTTAGCATGCAATGGCTTTATCACCATAACAACTTTGGCCAAATACCATTTCCATGGCATAACAAAGATTTGAGCCATGGCTAACATGCACATCAAGTTAGCAACCAAAACATGCTTGAAACTCCTAACACAACCTCATACATACCTTAATCTTGATGCCAATTTAGCCAAATCACCTTCTAGATCTCTTCTAAACCAAGCATGAAGCAAAAATCCTCTTTCTTCCCTTATGATTTTCGGCCAAAAAGGATGAGAAAGGATGAACACAACAAAATTTTTTCTTCCCTCCTTCTCAACTCACGGCAAGGGGGGGGATTACCACACTCACACACATTTTTTTTCATTTTTTTTTATCACCCATACACCTTTGTTTATTATTTCACCCTAATGCACCAACAAAACATGTTTCATGACATGTTTAGCCCATCCTCCTTATCATGGCCGCCACCACCTATAAAGGGGAATTTGACATGCAAGTCCTTTATTTTGCATGCATGCTTTAATTAGTCATCATACATTTCCCCATCATACTTTCAAAGTTCACTACTAGGTCCTTTCTAGTGAAATTCACCTTTATAACACTAAACCAATCATCAAAAATGTCATACATGAATACACACATATTATAGGCATCGAAATAAATTTTAAATTATTTTTATGCCTCGGTTTTGTGGTCCCGAGACCACCTTCCGACTAGGGTCAATTTTGGGCTGTCACAACTCTCCCCACTTAAGAAATTTTCGTCCCGAAAATCTTACCGTAAATAGGCTTGGATATCGCTCTTTCATAGAGTTCTCGGTCTCCCAAGTAGCTTCTTCTATCCCGTGCTTGAGCCATAACACTTTCACTAGCGGAACACGCTTGTTTCGCAACTCTTTCACTTCTCGTGATAGGATACGAATCGGTTCTTCCTCATAACTCATATTAGCTTGAATTTCAATTTCGATGGACTAATCACGTGCGATGGATCGGATCTATAGCGTCAAGCATCGAAACATGAAAGACATCGTGAACCTTTTTGAGTTCGAGGGCAAAATCAAACGATATGCCCTTTGGACCGACTCGCTCGATATCTCATATGGCCCAATGAACCTCGGGCTCAACTTGCCCTTACGGTAGAACACGAGTATCTTTTTCCAAGGCGATACCTTGAGAAACACTTTATCACCCACGATACTCGATATCCTTACGCTTCAGATCCGCGTGCACGACTTTTGGCGATCGGAGGCTATCTTGAGACTTTCACGGATTACTTTCACTTTCATTCAGCATCCCTAATCAAATCCACCCGAAAATCTTGCTTTCACCGAGCTCGGTCCAAAGCAATGGTGTACGGCATTTACGACCGTACAAGGCCTCGTAGGGTGCCATCTTAATACTTGATTGAAAGTTGTTGTTGTGGCGAATTCAATCAACGGCAAATACCGTTCCCATGAACCACTAAACTCGAGGACGCAACATCTTAACATATCCTCAAGTATCTGAATTATCCGCCGGATTGACCATCGGTTTGGGGGTGAAAGGCGGTCTTTGAAATGCAACTTGGTACCCAAAGCTTCTTGCAACTTTTTCCAAAATCGCGAGGTAAATCTCGGATCTCTATCAAACACGATGGAAATAGGCACCCGTGTAATCTCACAATCGAGAAATGTACAATTCCGCTAATTTGTCCATTGAAAAATCCGTGACGACGGGGACAAAGTGGGCCGACTTAGTCAATCGATCTACCACGACCCAAACCGCATCCTTCTTACTTGCGACAATGGCGGTCCGGATACAAAGTCCATTGTGACTCGATCCCATTTCCACTCGGGTATCGTGATTGGTGAAGTAATCTCAAGGCACCGATGTTCCGCTTTCACTTGTTGACATATTAAACATCTCGAAACAAAGTCGGAGATGTCTCGCTTCATACCATGCCACCAAAACCGGCGTTTCAAATCATTGTACATCTTCGTACTCCCGGTGGATTGCCATTCGGCTACAATGGGCTTCATTGAATTATCGAAATGAGTTCAATTCTTTGGGACACACAGACGACTTTTGAATCTCAAACAATCGTCATCGTCGATTTGAAACTCCGAGTCCTTGTTCGAACACACGCAGCCCGTTTTGCAACCAACTCGTCGTCGACTTTACGAGCTTCTCGAATTTGGTGTGTCAATAATGGTTTGGCTTTCAATTCAGCCACTAACACACCTGTCGGATCGGACGGACAAGTGCACATTCATCGCTCGTAAAGTGAATAACGATTTACGACTCAAGGCATCCGCAACCACATTCGCCTTTCCGGGTGATAGTCAATGATCACTCATAATCCTTTAACAGCTCAAGCCAACGTCTTTGTCGCAGATTTAAGTCTCTTTGGGTCATCAAATATTTGAGACTTTTGTGATCCGAGTATACATGGCACCTTTCACCAAATAAGTAATGTCGCCAAATCTTTAAGGCGAATACGATGGCGCCAATTTGAGATCATGAGTCGGATAATTTTTCTCATGTGGCTTTAATTGCCTCGACGCATAGGCCACAACTCGACCTTCTTGCATTAATACGCAACCTAACCCAAGTAGAGAGGCGTCGCTATAGATGACAAACTCCCTTGGGACTCGGGTTGCACTAGAATTGGGGCTTCATCAAATAAGTTTTCAGTTGATCGAAACTTTTTGGCATTTCTCCGTCCATTCGAACTTAACGTCCTTTTGGAGTAAGCCGTCATCGGCGTGGCTATCGTTGAGAAGCCTTTACAAATCGTCGGTAATAACCGGCAAGCCCCAAAAGCTCGAACCTCAAGTAATATTTCTGGAGGCTTCCAATTAAGTATGGCTGAAATTTTATTGGTCGACTCGAATACCCGATCGAATACCACATGACCCAAGAAGCTAACCTCTCTTAACTAGAACTCACACTTCTTGAACTTAGCATATAATTGCTTATCCCGTAAAATTTGCAGCACTAACCGCAGTGTTCGGTATGTTCGGTCTCATTTCTTGAATAGACCAAGATGTCATCAATGAACACGACTACGAATCGATCCAAATATGGTCTAAAGATCCGATTCATTAAATCCATAAATACCGCAGGGCATTAGTGAGCCCAAGCGGCATCACTAGGAACTCACGATGACCATATCTCGTTCAAGGCGTCTTGGGCACGTCCGAATCTCGGATTCGCAATTGATAGTAGCCCGATCTCAAATCTATTTTCGAGAACACCGAGGCTCCCTTGAGTTGATCGAACAAGTCATCAATACGTGGCAGCGGATATTTGTTCTTTATCGTCGCTTTATTGTCGACGATAGTCGATCACGATCGCATGGTTCCATCCTTCTTCTTCACGAACAACCTTTGGCGCACCCCAAGGCGAAAAACTCGGGCGAGCAAAACCTCTATCCACCAATTCTTGCAACCGAGCTTTCAACTCCTTTAATTCGTTGGTGCCATACGACACGGAGCTATCGAAATTGGAGTGGTACCGGTACCAATTCGATGCCAAATTCTATTTCCGAACAGTGGTAAACCCGCAATTCTTGGGAAAACATCCGGTATTCACAAACCACGGGCACAGATTCGGTTTCTTCTTTGATTCCTTGTCATCGAAAGCACGTCGCAAGGTACGCCGCACCCTTTTCTTACATATTTACGGGCCAACATCGCCGATATTACGGTGGCAACCCTTTAAGTCCGTAGACTCAACCCGAATTATTTCATTATTCGCGCACCTCAAATCGATAGTCTTGCTCTTGCAATTTACAACCGCATCGTGCATGGTCAACCAATCCAAACCAAGAATAACATCGAACTCATCGAGCGGCAAAAGCATCAAGTCCGCCGGAAAACAAGAACCTCGGAACACTAGGGGACTTTTCTTGCACACTTTGTTGACAAGCACGTAATGACCCAAGGGTTTGACACCGAATTACAAACTCGAGAGACTCAATGGGCAAAGTCTTCTTTGGATGCTAAGGTTTCACATATATATGAATGAGTAGAACCAGGGTCAATCAAAGCAATCACATTTGTATTGAAAAGAGTGAAAGTACCGGTAATAACATCTGGAGAGGCAACATCCTCGCGTGCGCGTATGGCATAAGTCCTAGCAGGAGCACGAGCCTCAGATCTGATGGTAGCATCTCTAGATCCTCTCGACCGCCAACGACATTGCCCATATTTCTAGGTGGCCTACCTCGGCGATGGTAGCACCGGGTTTGCACTCGACTTACATTACATTCATGCATCCTCGGGCAATCCTTCATAAAGTGGTCGGCCGATCCACACTTATAGCGAGAGCGATCACGAAACCAACAGCTCCCGAATGCCATTTGCCACAATGTGGACACTCCGCCCTCTCTCGCGATCATTTCCACCACCGGCAATCGAGGTGACTCATGTGGTCACAGGGGGTCGATCGCGTCCTCGTCTAGAAAAGCCCGAAACGCCTCTAGACCGGCTCACATCATCTCGAAATCTCTTCGATGCTTGTTGAAGAGACTTTCCGAGGACCTCTTCGAATTCTCCAATTCCCACATCAGCTTTTGTTTCTCCTTTCTAAGCTCTTCGGCTTTACAAGCTCGCTCAACAAGTACTACGAACTCTCGTATCTCGAGGATGCCAACAAACATCCTTATATCATCATTCAGCCCATCCTCAAAGCGTTTACACATAATAGCTTCGGACGAAATGCATTCTCGCGCGTACCGGCTAAGCCTCACAAATTTTCGTTCGTAGTCGGTAACTGACATCGAACCTTGCTTAAGATCAAGGAATTCCCTCCGCTTTTGGTCGATGAATCTCTGACTGATATACTTTTTTCGGAACTCGGTTTGAAAGAATTCCCAAGTCACTTGCTCTCTAGGCACCACAGAAGTCAGAGTACTCCACCAATAGTAGGCGGACTCGCGTAGCAAGGAGATGGTACACTTTAAGCACTCATCGGTGTATCTGGATAGCTCATCAAGCACCGGATAGTGTTATCTAACCAAAATTCAGCTCGCTTCGGCATCATCATCATCCGTAGCCTTAAATTCAGTGGCCCCATGTTTTGAATCCTATCGACTGGGGGCTTACTTGACCTTATGTGGTCAGTCACCGGAGGTATTGTAGGTGCGGGGGTTGCATTTGTCGGGAATGGAGGTTGTGGAACAGCCGTGTTGGTTCGAATGTATTGATTAAACCATTCGTTCATCACACTATAAAAGGCTTGCCTAGCCTCGTCATTAGGATTGCTGGCCATAGGTTGAGAGTCCGCCGGCGCTGTCCCTTGCGCGGGAGCAGGCGCCACACTCTCCACATCGTCAGCTATCGCTCGGTTGGGATCGGGATCCATTGCTATAAACAAACACAAAGTCAAATTGTCAGAAATCACCACACTATCGATTCATCATTTAATGGCATGTATAGCTAGACCCCAACACATCACGGTAGTCCTAGAATCGACTAAACCGTGGCTCTGATACCAATAAAATTGTAACACCCCGAACCCGAGACCATCGCCGGTGTCGGACACGAGGGTTAACAAGCCAAGTTCACTTGTTTTGCCCATCCATTTGACATTTTCAGTCAGGCTGGAAAACTGCGTCACTGTAGCCTTAAAAATCATATCTCGAGTTTCAAAACTCGGAAACTGGTTTCGTAAATTTTCCCTGAATTTAGACTCATATATCCATCCATGGATTTATTTCTAGAATTTTTGGTTGGGCCAATTGGTACAGTTTATTAGTTAAAGTCACCCATGTTACAGGGATCGACTGCTCTGACCTTCGCGCGGTATAACTTAAATATCTCTCCGTACAGGGCTTTAATGCTGGTGTCGTTTGTTTCTACTGAAACTAGACTCAAAATGGAATCTGTACATATAAGGTATGTCTCCTAATTATTTTTCTATAATTTATAGTAAATTTTTAAAGTTGCGACAGGGAACCCAGAAACCGTTCTGGCCCTGTCTCACAATAGCTTTAATATCTCTTAACATGTAACTCCTATGACCATTTCGTTTCTTCCATATGAAAATAGACTCATCAAGGTTCATTTACATAGCTTATTCACTATTTAATTCCATTCCTACGAATTTTGGTGATTTTTCACATTCACGTCACTGCAGCTGGCAGCATCTGTTTTTAAGGTAGGTCTTACCTATTTGGTAGTCTCCATGAACCAACTAGTCTTGCCATACATAGGTTCATATATGATCATTTTAACCATGCCAATGGCTGATCATATGACCAACATTCCCATTTCAAGCCATAGCCACATCATGACACCAAATATATACATACAAACCACAATTAGTCTAAGTTCATGCTTCTTTTTTTCGAGCCATTTTAGCATGGCCGTACATATATACATCACAACATATTTAACCAACAAGGGTAGTCCTATACATGCCATTTCAAGTTCAACCAAAATTTATACCAAAATGGAGGCTTGATAGTGTGGATGACTTCGACTTCAACGATCCCAAATCCGATTGCTTGAGCGAAATCTAGAAAAGCGAGAGCCAAAGCAACGGGTAAGCATTTTATGCTTAGTAAGTCTCAAGGAATATATTCAACTCTAATTACAGCAATACATTCACATAGCCAAATGCATCATTTCATTAATACACATTCTTACTTCACACTTCATCATTATATAATTTCACAAAGTATCAATCAATTCAATAACTGAAATTCATTAGTCGATTGAGCGAATGTTGCTCAAACATGTCGACTTTCCAAAGCACATATAAACGCGTACCTTATTCTTTGGGCTTCTCGAATGTACTAATTGAATTTATTACAGCAACCAACACTCACCTCCAGCCCAAGATTCTTGAATATAACCGGATATAACCACGTGCACAAATGCCTTGGTCTTAGCCGGATAGAATGTCTCGCACGAATGCCTTGGTCTTAGCCGGATGTAGCCACTAGCACAATTGCCTTGGTCTTAACCCGGATATAATTTCAGCATAATTGTCTTCGGGCTTAGCCG
Organism: Gossypium arboreum; assembly: GCF_025698485.1. NCBI lineage: Eukaryota > Viridiplantae > Streptophyta > Magnoliopsida > Malvales > Malvaceae > Gossypium > Gossypium arboreum. Next base: position 29,634,761 of record NC_069081.1, read on the forward strand.
GATATCATTCAATTTCTCATGCACACATACATCAATAATCATTGGACATACATATTTCATTCTCGTTACTAAGGCTCAAACACAATTATAATCACTAGCATAATCGCCTTGGGACTTAGCCGGGCATTATTCGAATACTCATACACACATAAATCAATAATCAATACATCCATATTTCATTCCACATAATTCAAGTAAGGTCACTTCTTGAGGACTTACCTCGGATGTTGTCGAACGGCTTTTTCGGCTACTCGATCACCTTTTCCTTCCCCTTGTCCAATTGTGGCCCTCTTAGCTCTTGAGCTAATTCAAACAAATTCAATTTATTAAAACCTCATTGTGCTTGCTTATGGCGAATATGACAAGGAGTTTTAAATGGTCATATGGCCACTCTTTAGCTTGAATACACAATGGTCATGCACATTTTATACTACATCAAGCAATTCAATACAATTTATTTGAGCATCAAGGAAAAGCTAAGGCCTTCAATAGGCTACCCAAGGCCGAATATTCATGTACATGTTGAGGTCAATTTTGCACTTAATACCTCACAAAAACAGCATGCATTTTACTAGTTAATGCTTTGCACATTGTGGCCCAAAACTTATAATATAGCATCAAGCACTTATATGTGTGCTAGGCCGAATTGTGCTTGCAATTTCACAAGCATTCTTCCACATCTTCTTCTTTAAACCAATATATTCATCACTTACTTCATAGCCAAAACATCATGTGCAAACAGATATATACAATATGAGCATGGCGAATTTCAAGATGTCCATAGCCATCCAAAATACAAATTTTAACTAACATGCAAGAAGCATGAACCATGTTCATGAATGCATCATGGCGAATATGAAAATCATGCTCCATTCAACTTCAATCATGGTTAAACACAAAAAGAAAACTCAAAATCTTACTCAAGAGTAGACAATCCCTCATTGCATGCATCATCATCAGGCTTCACACTTAGCATGCAATGGCTTTATTACCATAACAACTTTGGCCAAATACCATTTCCATGGCATAACAAAGATTTGATCCATGGCTAACATGCACATCAAGTTAGCAACCAAAACATGCATGAAACTCCTAACACAACCTCATACATACCTTAATCTTGATGCCAATTTAGCCAAATCACCTTCTAGATCTCTTCTAAACCAAGCATGAAGCAAAAATCCTCTTTCTTCCCCTTATGATTTTCGGCCAAAAAGGATGAGAAAGGATGAACACAACAAAATTTTTTCTTCCTCTTTCTCAACTCACGGCAGGGGGGGATTACCACACTCACACACATTTTTTTTCATTTTTTTATCACCCATACACCTTTGTTTATTATTTCACCCTAATGCACCAACAAAACATGTTTCATGACATGTTTAGCCCATCCTCCTTGTCATGGCGCCACCACCTATAAAAGGGGAATTTGACATGCAAGTCCTTTATTTTGCATGCATGCTTTAATTAGTCATCACACATTTCCCCATCATACTTTCAAAGTTCACTACTAGGTCCTTTCTAGTGAAATTCACCTTTATAACACTAAACCAATCATCAAAAAATGTCATACATGAATACACACATATTATAGGCATCGAAATAAATTTTAAATTATTTTTATGCCTCGGTTTTGTGGTCCCGAGACCACCTTCCGACTAGGGTCAATTTTGGGCTGTCACAAAACCTAAGCTAAAAATGATATTTGTGTTGACCCTTTTCTTTAGTCCTGAATTACATGATCATGGACGTTTGGCCATACGTATTGAAGGATAACTAGATATGTTATGGTTGTTTTGTAAAAAGAAGAGCGATAGGAAATATTAGTAGAGTATAGTGATTATAGATTAGCTTAAAAGTGAAAAAAGAAAAGACATCAAAAAGAAAATTTAACAGGTAGAAAAAGTACATGAAAAGTAAAAGCAGTTGTGAGCGAGGTATCGAGAAAAAGAAATAAAATTGAAAAAATCACAATTATAGAAAAACTCGGTCATTATTGCATAAAAACTCATGAGCTAGCCATAGTTACTATATGATACTGAGATTCCCAATAAAGAGATAAAAGGAAGAGGACAGAAGAAGAAATAAGGTGGTGAGTGGAAAAGAGTCACTAAGGGGGAGAATAGGGGACAGTATGATGTGCAGAACTATTTTCATGGTTGAAACTATTTGATGCTTACTATTCTTGAAATCCATATCTGTCTAAGCCTCAGAATGTTACAGGCAGAAAAGCTCTATGTGATCTAGGTAGACTTATTCACAACTTGAAATAATACTGAATAATTGTATTTATAACTATTTGTATTCAACTAGGATGATCAAATTACTTGTACAATTTATTGATGGATTCCTACATTTGAAGACTCGTAATGCTTGAATGCTTTGTAATATACTGAACTTAAGTGTTTGATATCAAAAGTGGTAACTCAACTAAATATCATGTCAAGGTTATTTGTGAATATGAAATTTTATTCATGTGCTTCAAAGCTAACATTTGTACCATACTTGCTTAAGGGTCATCCTTTCATTTACTATTTTTATTTGTGTTAGTTGAGGACAAGCAATGACTTAAATGTGGAGGAGTTTGATAAACTAGTTTTCGCACTTTAGGAGCTTGAACATAAGCATTTTAGTTAAGTTCAATAAAGTGTGTAAATAGAGTCTTTTATTGACCTTTGGGATAGAATAAGGCTTAATGGTGAGCTAATATACTTTGTGAGCATGTAGGAGACCATTAGTGTGACAGCCCAAAATTGACCCTAGTCGGGAAGTGGTTTCGGGACCGCTAAACCGAGTCACCGAAATGTTTGAACGTAATATTTATTGTCTAGAATATGTATTTATGAATGTGTGAAAATTTCGAGCTTCGATTTAGTCGATTGCATGTGAATTCAGTTATTAGGATTTGTGTGACACTTTTGAAATGTGATAGGCTAATCTATAAGGACCTAATAGTGCATGTAATCAAAAGGAGGACTTGCATGTCAAATTTCCCCGATAGCTAGTGGCCGCCATGACAAGGATTATGGGCAAAAACATGTCATAAAACATGTTGGGACAATGGTGTATGTAAGAAAAAATAAAATAATGAGCATGGGAATTGAATAATGAAAGGAAGAAAAAAAAAGAGAATGGTGAGTGTTCCCCCCATTGCCGTGAGTTGAAGAAAGAAAAAAAAAAAATTGTTCATCCTTTTCATTCTCTCTTGGCGAAAATTCTAAGGAAGAAGAGGGAGTTCTTGCTTCATGTTTGGTTTGGAAGAGGATTAGGAAGAGGTTTGGCCATACTTGTATCAAGATTAAGCCAAGAGCAAAGGGGAGCTAAATCCGATAAAGGGAAGGAAAAAGTGGTCGAATAGCCATCGGAATCATTCGACAACATCCGAGGTAACTTCTTGAGTAATAGAGCTTAAATTATGATTTGATTAGATCATGTTTTAAGCAAATCGAAATCATGCTCTTTGTGTGTGGCTATTGAGCCGAAATTGTAAATTTGATAAGTGTCTTGTGTTTGAGCTTTGGTAAGGAGAATGTAATAAGAATGCGTATTGATTTGTTGATATATGTGCTTGGTTATTCGAATGGTATCCGGGCTAAGTCCCGAAGGCTTTTGTGCTAAGTGACTAAATCCGGGTCAATTCCCGAAGGCATTTGTGCGAGTTACCAAAACCGGGTTAAGTCCCGAAGGAATTTGTGCGAGTTACTAAATCCGGGCTAATTCCTGAAGGCAATTGTGCGAATCACTATAACCGGGCTATGTCCCGAAGACAATCGAGCGAGTCGCTATATCCGGTTAAATTCCAAAGGTACGTGATTTGGGAATGAGCAATCTTGCTGTAAAAATTTCAGTTAATACGCTTGCAAAAATTCCAGCAATGAGGTATGTTCGTATGTGCTTGAATTAGTTGAGCCCTTACAAGTAAGTATTCGCTCAGTTGATAAACGAGCTACCGGCCTTTGGCTAAGTTGATCTTTTGTGTATGAACATAAGGGTTGGTAATGTGAAGTAAGTATGATATTGAGAATGTGTGCATATGAAATTATCCGTTTAGCTATATGAATGCTATGCTTTTGTTGTGCTGGAATCCCTTGCTCAAAACTTACTAAGCATAAATTGCTTACTCCGTTTCTTTGTTCTCTGTTTTATAGATTTTGGCTCGTCAGCTATCGGACTCGGGATTTTTGGAAGTCGAAGTCTCCCACACTATCAAAGCCCCCTTTTGGTACAAATTTTGGTTGAGCTTTGAAATGGCATGTATAGGACTACCCTTTGTTGTTTTTCGAGTACTTTTTGTGATGTATGTGTGTACAGCCATGCGAAAATGGCGCATAGAAGTGGAGTATGGCATTAGACCATTTGTGTTTATGTATATATATATGGTTTCATGATGTGACTATGGATTGGAATGGAAGTGTTGGGCAATGATCAGCCCTTGGAATGGCTAAATATGATCATATGTGGACCTATGTATGACAAAACTCTAGTTGGTCCATGGAAACCACAAAATAGGTAAAGTTTACCTTGAAAACAGATGCTGACAGCAGCAGTGGTGTGGATGTGAAAAATCACTAAAAATAGAAGGAATGGAATTAAATAGTGAATAAATTATGTAAATGAGCCTTGATGAATCTACTTTCATATGGAAGAAACAAAACGGTCATATGAGTTGTATGTTAAGGGATATTTAGGTATTTGTGAAATAGGGCCAGAACGGTTTCTGGATTCCCTATTCCGACTTTGGAAATTCATTATAAATTAACCAGAGATAATTAGGAGTCATGCCATATATGTATAGATTTCTCTTTGAGTCTAGTTTCTATAGAAAGAAACGGCATCAGTATTGAAGCCCTGTACATGGATATATTCAAGTTGTAAAGCATGAAGGTCAGTGTAATCAACCCCTGTAACATGGGAGACTTTAACTAATAAACTGTACTAATTGGCTCCACCAAAAATTCTAGAAAAACCTATGTAGATGGACATATGAGTCTAGTTTCAAGGAAAAATTACGAAACTGATTTTCGAGTTTTGAAACTCAAGATATGATTTTTAAGGCGACAGTGACACAGTAACCAGCTTGTCTGGAAATTTTTTTTTATGGACTGTGAAAACGATTAAGTTAAGTCTATGTGCACCTTGTGTTCGACTCGTAACGGACTCGGTGCACGGGTGTTACAATTTTATTGGTATCGAGCTACGGTTTAGTCGATTCTAGGACTACCGTAATGCATTTGGGTCTAGCTATACATGCCATTTTATGTGATTATTTGATAGTGTGGTGATTTCTGACATTTGCAAATGTGTTTATTTATAGTAATGGATCCGATCCCGACCGAAGCGGTAGTGATGATCTTGAGAGTGTAGCGCTGCTCAAGACAAGGGACGCGCCGCGGACTCTCAACCTAATGCTAGTAATCCAAATGATGAAGCTAGACAAGCTTTTATAGCGTGATGAATGATTGGTTCAACCAATACATAATACTACTGTTCCACAACCTCCATTCCCAAAAACACACCCCCGCACCTACAATGCCTCCGTGAATCGACCAAATAAGGTCGAATAAGCCCCAGTTGATGAATCCGAAAACATGGGGCTACTGAATTTAAAGCTACGGATAGCGACGATGCCGAGCAAGCTGAATTTTGGTTGGACAACACTATCCGGTACTCGATGAGCTATCTTGTACACACCGATGAATGCCTAAAGTGTACTATCTCCTTGCTACGCGATTACGCCTACTATTGGTGGAGTACTCGACTTTGTTGTGCCCGAGAGCAAGTAACTTGGGAGTTTCTCCAAACTAAGTTTCGGAAAAAGTATATTAGTCAGAGATTTGTTGATCAAAAACGGAAGGAATTTCTTGAGCTTAAGCAAGGTTCTATGTCAGTCACTGATTACGAGCGAAAATTTGTTAAACTTAGTAGATACGCCGGAATGTATTTCGTCCGAGGCTATCATGTATGTAAACGCCGAGGATGGGTTGAATGAAGATATAAAATGTTCGTTGGCATTCTTGAAATACAAGAGTTTGTAGTACTTGTCGAGCGAGCTTGTAAAGTAGAAGAGCTTAGAAAAGAAAACAAAAAGTTGATGTGGGAACTGGAGAGTTTCATAAAAGATCCTCGGAAAGTCTCTTCAACAGCATCGAAGAAATTTCGTGATGATGTGGGCGGTCTAGAGGCACCGGGCCTTTTAGACGAGATCATGATCGACCTTCGTGGGTACACGAGGCACTTCGCCGCCATGTGTTGGGAATGAACGTCGAGACGTAAGCGGAGTGTCGACATTGTGGCAAATGGCATTCGGAAGTTGTAGATTCCGTGACCGCTCTGTTACAAGTGCGGATCAGTTGACCACTTCATTAAAGATTGCCCGAGGTTGTCGAGCAGAATGTAGATCGAGTGGGAAGCCCGGCGCTACCATCGCCGAGGTAGACCATCTAGAAATACGGGCAATGCTAGTGGTGGTCGAGAGGATCTAGAGATGCTACGACCAGATCCGAGGCTCAAGGCTCCTACTAGGGCTTATGCAATACGCGCACGCCGAGGATGCTTCCTCGCCAGATGTTATTACGGGTACTTTCACTCTCTTTGATACTAATGTGATTGCTTTAATTGACCCTAGTTCTACTCACTCTTATATATGCGAAACCTTAGCATCCAGTAAGACTTTACCTATTGAGTCTCCTGAGTTCGTAATTCGGGTGTCAAATCCCTTGGGTCGTTACGTGTTGGTCGACAAAGTGTATAAGGAATGTCCCCTAGTAATTCGAGGTTCCTATTTTCCGGCGGACTTGATGCTTTTGCCGTTCGATGAATTTGATGTTATTCTTGGGTTGGATTGGTTGACTATGCATGATGCGGTTGTGAATTGCAAAAGCAAGACTATTGATTTGAGGTGCGCAAATAACGAGATGATCCAAGTTAAGTCTACGGACTTAAAGGGGTTGCCAGCTGTATTATCATCAATGTTGGCCCAGAAATATGTAAGAAAGGGGTGCGAAGCATACCTTGCGTATGTACTTGATGATAAGGAGTTAGAAATAAAACCCAAATCTGTGCCGGTGGTTTGTGAATACCCGGATGTTTTTCCCGAAGAATTACCGGGTTTGCCACCTGTTCGGGAGATAGAGTTTGGTATTGAGCTTGTACCTGGGACTACGCCGATTTCGATAGCTCCGTATCGTATGGCACCAACCGAGTTAAAAGAGTTGAATGCTCAGTTGCAAGAATTGACGGATAGAGGTTTCACTAGAATTGGGGCTTCAGTCAAATAAGTTTTCAGTTGATCGAAACTTTTTTGGCATTTCTCAAATCCATTCGAACTTAACGTCCTTTTGGAGAAGCCGTCATCGGCGTGGCTATCGTTGAGAAGCCTTTACAAATCGTCGGTAATAACCTAAGCAAGCCCAAAAACTCGAACCTCGTAATATTTCTGAGGCTTCCAATTAAGTATGGCTGAAATTTTATTGGTCGACTCGAATACCCGATGCGATACCACATGACCCAAGAAGCTAACCTCTCTTAACCGAACTCACACTTGCTGAACTTAGCATATAATTGCTTATCCGTAAAATTTGCAGCACTAACCGCAGGTGTTCAAGATGTTCGGTCTCATTTCTTGAATAGACCAAGATGTCATCAATGAACACGACTACTAATCGATCCAAATATGGTCGAAGATCCGATTCATTAAATCCATAAATACCGCAGGGCATTAGTGAGCCCAAACAAGATCACTAGGAACTCATAGTGACCATATCTCATTCTGAAGGCAGTCTTGGGTACGTCCGAATCTCGGATTCGCAATTGATAATAGCCCGATCTCAAATCTATTTTCGAGAACACTGAGGCTCCCTTCAGTTGATCGAACAAGTCATCGATACGTGGTAACGGATATTTGTTCTTTATCGTCGCTTTATTAAGCTGACGATAGTCGATGCACAGCCGCATGGTTCCATCATTCTTATTCACGAACAACACTGGCGCACCCCAAGGCAAAAAACTCGGGCGAGCAAAACCTCTATCCACCAATTCTTGCAACTGAGCTTTCAACTCCTTTAATTCCGTTGGTGCCATACGATACGGAGCTATCGAAATTGGAGTGGTACCAGGTACAATTCGATGCCAAATTCTATTTCCGAGCAAGTGGTAAACCCGCAATTCTTGAGGAAAACATCCGGTATTCACAAACCACGCGCAGATTCAGTTTCTTTTACGATTCTTTGTCATCGAAAGCACGACGCAAGGTACGCTTCGCACCTTTTCTTACATATTTTCGGGCCAACATTGCGATATTATAGCTGGCAACCCCTTTAAGTCCGTAGACTCAACCCGAATTATCTCATTATTCGCGCACCTCAAATCGATAGTCTTGCTTTTGCAATTTACAACCGCATCGTGCATGGTCAACCAATCCAAACCAAGAATAACGTCAATTCATCGAACGGCAAAAGCATCAAGTCCGCTGGAAAACAAGAACCTCGGAACACTAGGGGACTTTTCTTGCACACTTTGTTGACAAGCACATAATGACCCAAGGGTTTGACACCGAATTACAAACTCGAGAGACTCAATAGGCAAAGTCTTCTTTGGATGCTAAGGTTTCACATATATAAGAATGAGTAGAACCGGGGTCAATCAAAGCAATCACATTAGTATTGAAAAGAGTGAAAGTACGGTAATGACATCCGAGAGGCAGCATCCTCGCGTGCACGTATGGCATAAGTCCTAGCAGAGCCCGAGCCTCGGATCGATGGTAGCATCTCTAGATCCTCTCGACCGCCACTAACATTGCCCATATTTCTAGGTGGCCTACCTCGGCGATGGTAGCACCCGGGTTTCCACTCGACTTACATTCATTTAAGCATCCTCGGGCAATCCTTCATAAAGTGGTCGGCCGATCCACACTTATAGCGGAGCGATCACGAAACCAACAGCTCCCGAATGCCATTTGCCACAATGTAGACACTCGCCCTCTCTCGGCGATCATTTCCACCATCTGGCGATCGAAGTGACTCGTGTGGTCACAGGGGTCGATCGCGTCCTCGTCTAGAAAAGCCCAAACGCCTCTAAACGGCTCACATCATCTCGAAATCTCTTCGATGCTGTTGAAGAGACTTTCCGAGGACCTCTTTCGAATTCTCCGGTTCCCACATCAACTTTTTGTTTCTCCTTTCTAAGCTCTTGACTTTACAAGCTCGCTCAACAAGTACTACGAACTCTCGTATTTCGAGAATGCCAACGAACATCCTTATATCATCATTCAGCCCATCCTCGAAGCGTTTACATAATAGCCTCGGACGAAATGCATTCTCGCGTGTCGGCTAAGCCTCACAAATTTTCGTTCATAGTCGGTGGCGACATAGAACCTTGCTTAAGATCAAGAAATTCCTTCGCTTTTGGTCGATGAATCTCGATCGATATACTTTTTCAAACTCGGTTTGAAAGAATTCCCAAGTCACTTGCTCTCTAGGTACCACAGTCGAGTACTCCACCAATAGTAGGCGGACTCACGTAGCAAGGAGATGGTACACTTTAAGCACTCATCGGTGTACAAGATAGCTCATCGAGCACCGGATCGTGTTATCCAACCAAAATTCGCTCGCTCAAAGCATCATCATCATCCGTAGCTTTAAATTCAGTGGCCCCATGTTTTGAATCCTATCGATTGGGGCTTACTTGACCTTATTTGGTCATCACGGAGGTATTGTAGGTCGGGGTTGCATTTGTCGGGAATGGAGGTTGTGGAACACCGTGTTAGTTCGAATGTATTGGTTAAACCATTCGCTCATCACACTATAAAAGGCTTGCCTAGCCTCATCATTCGGATTGCTGGCCATAGGTTGAGAGTCCTTGGCGCTGTCCCTTGCGCGAGCAGCGCCACACTGTCCACATCATCCGCTATCGCTTTCGGTTGGGATCGGGATCCATTGCTATAAACAAACACAAAGTCAAATTGTCGAAATCACCACACTATCGATTCATCATTTAATGGCATGTATAGCTAGACCCCAAACACATCACGGTAGTCCTAGAATGGACTAAACCGTGGCTCGATACTAATAAAATTGTAACACCCGAACCCGAGACCATCGCCGTGTCGGACACGAGGGGTTAACAAGCCAAGTCCACATATTTTGCCCACCAATTTGACATTTCCAGTCAGGCTGGAAAACTGCGTCACTGTCGCCTTAAAATCATATCTCGAGTTCCAAAACTCGGAAACTGGTTTCGTAAATTTTCCTGAATTTAGACTCATATATCCATCCATGGATTTATTTCTAGAATTTTGGTCAGGCCAATTGGTACAGTTTATTAGTTAAAGTTACCCATGTTACAGGGATCGACTGCTTTGACCTTCGCACGTTACAACTTTAATATCTCTCTGCACAGGGCTTTAATACTGGTGCCGTTTGTTTCTAATGAAACTAGACTCAAAATGGAATCTGTAAATATAAGGCATGACTCCTAATTCTTTCTGAATAATTTATACTAAATTTTTAAAGTTGCGACAGGGGACCCAGAAACCATTCTGGCCCTGTCTCACAATAGCTTTAATATCTCTTAACGTGTAACTCCTATGACCATTTCGTTTCTTCCATATGAAAATAGACTCATCAAGGTTCATTTACATAGCTTATTCACTATTTAATACCATCCCTACAAATTTTGGTGATTTTCACATTCACGTCACTGCAGCTGGCAGCATCTGTTTTGAAGGTAGGTCTTACCTATTTTGTAGTCTCCATGAACCAACTAGTCTTGCCATACATAGGTTCACATATGATCAGTTTAACCATACCAATGGCTGATCATGTGACCAACATTCCACTTCCAATCCATAATCACATCATGACACCATATATATATATACAAACCGCAAATAGTCTAAGTTCAGTACTTCACTTTTACGAGCCATTTTCGCATGGCCAAACACATATACATCACAGCATATTTAAACCGACAAAGGGTAGTCCTATACATGCCATTTCAAAGTTCAACCAAAATTTATACCAAAATGGAGGCGTTGATAGTGTGGATGACTTGACTTTAATGATGCCAAATCCGATTGCTATCGAGCAAAATCTATAAAACAGAGAGCCAAAGCAACGGGTAAGCATTTTTATGCTTAGTAAGTCTCAAGGAATAAAATCAGCTTTAATTAAAGCAATACATTCACATTGCCAAATGCATCATTTCATTAATACACATTCACATAATCATTCTTACTTCCCACTTCATCATTATATACTTTCACAAGGTATCAACCTATTCAATAGCTGAAATTCGTTAGTCGATTGAGCGAATGTTGCTCAAACATGTCGACTTTCCAATGCACATATAAACATACCTTATTCTTTGGGCCTTTCGAGCGTACTAATTGAATTTATTACAGCAACCAACACTCACCTCCAGCCCAAGCTTCTTCGGAATACAACCGGATATAACCACGTGCACGAATGCCTTCGGGTCTTAGCCCGGATAGAATGACTCGCACGAATGCCTTCGGGTCTTAGCCCGGATGTAGCCACTAGCACAATTGCCTTCGGGTCTTAACCCGGATATAATTTCTAGCATAAATGTCTTCGGGACTTAGCCCGGATATCATTCAATTGCTCATGCACACATGCATCAATAATCATTAGACATTCATATTTCATTTTCGTTACTAAGGCTCAAACGCAAATATAATCACAAGCATAATCGCCTTCGGGACTTAGCCGGGTATCATTCAAATACTCATACACACATAAATCAATAATCAATACACATCCATATTTCATTTCACATAATTCAAGTAGGGTCACTTCTTGAGGACTTACCTCGGATGTTGTCGAGCGGCTTTTACGGCTATTCGATCACTTTTTCCTTCCCTTGTCCAATTGTGGCCCTCTAAGCTCTTGAGCTAATTCAAACAAATTCAATTTATTAAAACCTCATTGTGCTAGCTTATGGCGAATATGACAAGGAGTTTAAATGGTCATATGGCCACCCTTTAGCTTGAATACACAATGGTCATGCACATTTTATACTACATCAAGCAATTCAATACAATTCATTCGAGCATCAAGGAAAAGCTAAGGCCATCAATAGGCTCCCTAAGGCCGAATATACATGTCCATGTTGAGGCCAATTATGCACTTAATACCACACAAAAACAGCATGCATTTTACTAGTTAATGCTTTGCATATTGTAGCTCAAAACTTATAATATAGCATCAAGCACTCATATGTGTGCTAGGCGAATGTGCTTGCAATTTCACAAACATTCTTCAACATCTTCTTCTTTAAACAAACATATTCATCACTTACTTCATAACCAAAACATCATGTGCAAACATATATATACATATATGAGCATGGCGAATTTCAAGGTGTCCATATAGCCATCCAAAACACAAATTTTAACTAACATGCAAGAAGCATGAACCATGCTCATGAATGCATCATGGCCGAATACATCACAATCATGCCCTTTCATCTTCAATCATGGTTAAACAAAAGAAAACTCAAAGTCTTACTCAAGATGGCTACAAAGAAATTTCAAGAGTAGACAATCCATCATTGCATGCATCATCATCAAGCTTCACACTTAACATGCAATGGCTTTATCACAATACCAACCTTGACCAAATACCACTTCCATGGCATAACAAGGATTTGAACCATGGCTAACATGAACATCAAGTTGGCAACTAAAACATGCATGAATCTCATGACACAACCTCATACATACCTCAATCTTGATGCAAGTTTAGCGAATATCCTTCTAGATCTCTTCTAAACAAAAGAAATGAAGCAAAATCTCTTCCCCTCTTAGTATTTTCGGCCAAAAGGAGAGAACAAGGATGAACAAATTTTTTGTTTTCTCTTCCGGTTGCACGGCAATGGGGGGAATGCTACTCTCTCACACACATTTTTTTTTCATTCTTTTCTTACCCATGCTTATTTGTTTATTATTTCTCCCTAATGCCCAACAAAACATGTTTCATGACATGTTTAGCCCATATCTCTTTGTCATGGCGGCCATCACTTGTAAAGGGGAATTTGACATGCAAGTCCATTATTTTGCATGCATGCTTTAATTAGTCATCACACATTTCACTATCGTACTTTCAAAGTTCACTACTAAGTCCTTTCTAGTGGAATTCACCTTTATAACACTAAATCAATCATCATAAAATGTCATACATGAGCACACATATTATAGGCATCAAAATAAATTTTTAATTATTTTTATGCCTCGGTTTTGTGGTCCCGAAACCACATTCGACTAGGGTCAATTTTGGGCTGTCATAACTCTCCCCACTTAAGAAATTTTCGTCCCGAAAATCTTACCGATAAATAGGTTTGGATATCGCTCTTTCATAGAGTTCTCGGTCTCCCAAGTAGCTTCTTCTATCCCGTGCTTGAGCCATAACACTTTCACTAGCGGAACCCGCTTGTTTCAGTAACTCTTTCACTTCCGTGATAGGATACGAATCGGTTCTTCCTCATAACTCATATTGGCTTGAATTTCAATTTCTGATGGACTAATCACGTGCGATGGATCGGATCTATAGCGTCGAAGCATCGAAACATGAAAGACATTGTGAACCCTTTCGAGTTCAGGGGGCAAAATCAAACGATATGCCACTGGACCGACTCACTCGGATATCTCATATGGCCCAATGAACCTCAGCTCAACTTGCCCTTACGGCCGTCGAGTATCTTTTTCCAAGGCGATACCTTGAGAAACACTTTATCTCCCACGATACTCGATATCCTTACGCTTCAGATCCGCGTCGACTTCGACGATCGGAGGCTATCTTGAGACTTTCACGGATTACTTTCACTTTTCGGTCAGCATCTCTAATCAAATCCACCGAAAATCTTGCTTTCACCAAGCTCGGTCCAAAACAATGGTGTACGGCATTTACGACCGTACAAAGCCTCGTAGGTGCCATCTTAATACTTGATTGAAAGTTGTTGTTGTAAGCGAATTCAATCAACGGCAAATACCGCTCCCATGAACCATTAAACTCAAGGACGCAACATCTCAACATATCCTCAAGTATCTGAATTATCCGTTCGGATTGACCATCGGTTTGGGGGTGAAAGGCGGTGCTGAAATGCAACTTGGTACCCAAAGCTTCTTGCAACTTTTTCCAAAATCGCGAGGTAAATCTCGGATCTCTATCCGACACGATGGAAATAGGCACCCGTGTAATCTCACAACTGAGAAACGTACAATTCGGCTAATTTGTGCATTGAAAATCCAGACGACGGGGACAAAGTGAGCCGACTTAGTCAATCTATCTACCACGACCCAAACCGCATCCTTCTTACTTGTTGACAATGGCAGTCCGGATACAAAGTCCATTGTGACTCGATCCCATTTCCACTCGGGTATCGTGATTGGCTGAAGTAATCCTGAAGGCACTTGATGTTCTGCTTTCACTTGTTGACATATTAAACATCTCGAAACAAAGTCAGAGATGTCTCGTTTTATACCATGCCACCAAAATCGACGTTTCAAATCGTTGTACATCTTCGTACTCCCCGGGTGGATTGCCATTCGGCTACAATGGGCTTCATTCAGAATTATCGAAATGAGTTCCGAATTCTTTGGAACACACAGACGGCTTTTGAACCTCAAACAATCGTCATCATCGATTTGAAACTCCGAGTCCTTGTTCGGAACACACTCAGCCCGTTTTGCAGCCAACTCGTCGTCGACTTTCTGAGCTTCTCGAATTTGATGTGTCAATAATGGTTTGGCTTTCAATTCAGCCACTAACACACTTGTCGGATCGAATGCACAAGTGCACATTCATCGTCGTAAAGTGAATAATGATTTACGACTCAAGGCATCCGCAACCACATTCGCCTTTCGGGGTGATAGTCAATGACCACTCATAATCCTTTAACGATTCGAGCCAACGTCTTTGTCGCAGATTTAAGTCTCTTTGGGTCATCAAATATTTGAGACTTTTGTGATCCGAGTACACATGGCACTTCTCACCAAATAAGTAATGTCGCCAAATCTTTAAGGCGAATACGATGGCAGCTAAATCGAGATCATGGGTCGGATAATTTTTCTCGTGTGGCTTTAATTGCCTCGACGACAGGCCACAACTCGACCTTCTTGCATCAATACGCAACCTAACCCAAGGAGGGAGGCGTCACTATAGATGACAAACTCTTTGCCAGATTCGGGTTGCACTAGAATTGGGGCTTCAGTCAAATAAGTTTTCAGTTGATCGAAACTTTTCGACATTTCTCCGTCCATTCGAACTTAACATCCTTTTGGAGTAAGCCGTCATCGGCGTGGCTATCGTTGAAAAACCTTTACAAATCGTCGGTAATAACCAAGAAGCCCCCAAAAGCTCCGAACCTCATTAATATTTCTGAGGCTTCCAATTAAGTATGGCTGAAATTTTATTCTGCCGACTCGAATACCCGATGCAGATACCACATGACCCAAGAAGCTAACCTCTCTTAACCAGAACTCACACTTGCTGAACTTAGCATATAATTGCTTATCCCGTAAAATCTTTCATAGAGTTCTCGGTCTCCCAAGTAGCTTCTTCTATCCCGTGCTTGAGCCATAACACTTTCACTAGCGGAACCCGCTTGTTTCGCAACTCTTTCACTTCTCGTGATAGGATACGAATCGGTTCTTCCTCATAACTCATATTAGCTTGAATTTCAATTTCTGATGGACTAATCACGTGCGATGGATCGGATCTATAGCGTCGAAGCATCGAAACGTGAAAGACATCGTGAACCTTTTTGAGTTCAGGGGGCAAAATCAAGCGATATGCCATTGGACCGACTCGCTCTGATATCTCATATGGCCCAATGAACCTCGGGCTCAACTTGCCCTTACGGTACGAACACGAGTATCTTTTTCCAAGGCGATACCTTGAGAAACACTTTATCACCCACGATACTCGATATCCTTACGCTTCAGATCCGCGTCGACTTTTGGCGATCGGAGGCTATCTTCGACTTTCACGGATTACTTTCACTTTTCATTCAGCATCCCTAATCAAATCCACCGAAAATCTTGCTTTCACCGAGCTCGGTCAAAGCAATGGTGTACGGCATTCTGACCGTACAAGGCCTCGTAGGGTGCCATCTTAATACTTGATTGAAAGTTGTTGTTGTAAGCGAATTCAATCAACGGCAAATACCGTTCCCATGAACCACTAAACTCGAGGACGCAACATCTTAACATATCCTCAAGTATCCGAATTATCCGCTCGGATTGACCATCGGTTTGGGGTGAAAGGCGGTCTTTGAAATGCAACTTGGTACCCAAAGCTTCTTGCAACTTTTTCCAAAATCGCGAGGTAAATCTCGGATCTCTATCCGACACGATGGAAATAGGCACCCGTGTAATCTCACAATCGAGAAATGTACAATTCCGCTAATTTGTCCATTGAAAAATCCGTGCGTCGACGGGACAAAGTGGGCCGACTTAGTCAATCGATCTACCACGACCCAAACCGCATCCTTCTTACTTGCGACAATGGCGGTCCGGATACAAAGTCCATTGTGACTCGATCCCATTTCCACTCGGGTATCGTGATTGGCTGAAGTAATCCTGAAGGCACCTGATGTTCCGCTTTCACTTGTTGACATATTAAACATCTCGAAACAAAGTCGGAGATGTCTCGCTTCATACCATGCCACCAAAACCGACGTTTCAAATCATTGTACATCTTCGTACTCCCCGGGTGGATTGCCATTCGGCTACAATGGGCTTCATTCAGAATTATCGAAATGAGTTCCGAATTCTTTGGGACACACAGACGACTTTTGAATCTCAAACAATCGTCATCGTCGATTTGAAACTCCGAGTCCTTGTTCGGAACACACGCAGCCCGTTTTGCAACCAACTCGTCGTCGACTTTCTGAGCTTCTCGAATTTGGTGTGTCAATAATGGTTTGGCTTTCAATTCAGCCACTAACACCTTTGTCGGATCGGACGGACAAGTGCACATTCATCGTCGTAAAGTGAATAACGATTTACGACTCAAGGCATCCGCAACCACATTCGCCTTTCCGGGTGATAGTCAATGATCAGCTCATAATCCTTTAACAGCTCAAGCCAACGTCTTTGTCGCAGATTTAAGTCTCTTTGGGTCATCAAATATTTGAGACTTTTGTGATCCGAGTATACATGGCACCTTTCACCAAATAAGTAATGTCGCCAAATCTTTAAAGGCGAATACGATGGCGCCAATTTGAGATCATGAGTCGGATAATTTTTCTCATGTGGCTTTAATTGCCTTGGCGATAGGCCACAACTCGACCTTCTTGCATTAATCATAACCTAACCCAAGTAGAGAGGCGTCGCTATAGATGACAAACTCCTTTGGGACTCGGGTTGCACTAGAATTGGGGCTTCATCAAATAAGTTTTCAGTTGATCGAAACTTTTTGGCATTTCTCCGTCCATTCGAACTTAACGTCCTTTTGGAGTAAGCCGTCATCGGCGTGGCTATCGTTGAGAAGCCTTTACAAATCGTCGGTAATAACCAAGCAAGCCCCAAAAAGCTCGAACCTCGTAATATTTCTGAGGCTTCCAATTAAGTATGGCTGAAATTTTATTTGAATTCGACTCGAATACCCGATGAGATACCACATGACCCAAGAAGCTAACCTCTCTTAACCGAACTCACACTTGCTGAACTTAGCATATAATTGCTTATCCGTAAAATTTGCAGACTAACCGCAGGTGTTCAGCATGTTCGGTCTCATTTCTTGAATAGACCAAGATGTCATCAATGAACACGACTACGAATCGATCCAAATATGGTCGAAGATCCGATTCATTAAATCCATAAATACCGCGAGGGCATTAGTGAGCCCAAACGGCATCACTAGGAACTCATAGTGACCATATCTCATTCTCAAGGCGGTCTTGGGTACGTCCAATCTCGGATTCGCAATTGATAATAGCCCGATCTCAAATCTATTTTCGAGAACACCGAGGCTCCTTCAGTTGATCGAACAAGTCATCGATACGTGGTAACGGATATTTGTTCTTTATCGCCGCTTTATTAAGTCGACGATAGTCGATCTACAACCGCATGGTTCCATCATTCTTATTCACGAACAACACTGGCGCACCCCAAGGCAAAAAACTCGGGCGAGCAAAACCTCTATCCACCAATTCTTGCAACTGAGCTTTCAACTCCTTTAATTCCGTTGGTGCCATACGATACGGAGCTATCGAAATTGGAGTGGTACCAGGTACAATTCGATGCCAAATTCTATTTCCCGAACAGGTGGTAAACCCGGCAATTCTTCAGGGAAAACATCCGGGTATTCACAAACCACGGCACGATTCGAGTTTCTTTTTCGATTCTTTGTCATCGAGCACGTCGCAAGGTACGCCGCACCCTTTTCTTACATATTTTGGGCCAACATTGCGATATTATAGCCGGCAACCCCTTTAAGTCCGTAGACTCAACCCGAATTATCTCATTATTCGCGCACCTCAAATCGATAGTCTTGCTTTTGCAATTTACAACCGCATCGTGCATGGTCAACCAATCCAAACCAAGAATAACGTCAATTCATCGAACGGCAAAAGCATCAAGTCCATTTGGAAAACAAGAACCTCGGAACACTAGGGGACTTTTCTTGCACACTTTGTTGACAAGCACGTAATGACCCAAGGGTTTAACACCGAATTACAAACTCGAGAGACTCAATAGGCAAAGTCTTCTTTGGATGCTAAGGTTTCACATATATAAGAATGAGTAGAACCAGGGTCAATCAAAGCAATCACATTAGTATTGAAAAGAGTGAAAGTACCGGTAATGACATCTGGAGAGGCAGCATCCTCGCGTGCACGTATGGCATAAGTCCTAGCAGGAGCCCGAGCCTCGGATCTGATGGTAGCATCTCTAGATCCTCTCTGACCGCCACTAACATTGCCCATATTTCTAGGTGGCCTACCTCGAGCAGTGGTAGCACCCGGGTTTCCACTCTGACTTACATTCTGTTTAAGCATCCTCGGGCAATCCTTCATAAAGTGGTCGGCCGATCCACACTTATAGCGGAGCGATCACGAAACCAACAGCTCCCGAATGCCATTTGCCACAATGTAGACACTCCGCCCTCTCGGCGATCATTTCCACCATGGCGATCGAAGTGACTCGTGTGGTCACAGGGGTCGATCGCGTCCTCGTCTAGAAAAGCCCAAACGCCTCTAAACCGGCTCACATCATCTCGAAATCTCTTGATGCTGTTGAAGAGACTTTCCGAGGACCTCTTCGAATTCTCCGGTTCCCACATCAACTTTTGTTTCTCCTTTCTAAGCTCTTGACTTTACAAGCTCGCTCAACAAGTACTACGAACTCTCGTATTTCGAGAATGCCAACGAACATCCTTATATCATCATTCAGCCCATCCTCGAAGCGTTTACACATAATAGCCTCGGACGAAATGCATTCTCGCGCGTATCGGCTAAGCCTCACAAATTTTCGTTCATAGTCGGTAACTGACATAGAACCTTGCTTAAGATCAAGAAATTCCCTTCGCTTTTGGTCGATGAATCTCTGACTGATATACTTTTTTCGAAACTCGGTTTGAAAGAATTCCCAAGTCACTTGCTCTCTAGGTACCACAGAAGTCAGAGTACTCCACCAATAGTAGGCGGACTCACGTAGCAAGGAGATGGTACACTTTAAGCACTCATCGGGTGTACAAGATAGCTCATCGAGCACCCGGATCGTGTTATCCAACCAAAATTCGGCTCGCTCAGCATCATCATCATCCGTAGCTTTAAATTCAGTGGCCCCATGTTTTCGAATCCTATCGACTGGGGGCTTACTTGACCTTATTTGGTCAGTCACCGGAGGTATTGTAGGTGCGGGGGTTGCATTTGTCGGGAATGGAGGTTGTGGAACAGTCGTGTTAGTTCGAATGTATTGGTTAAACCATTCGTTCATCACACTATAAAAGGCTTGCCTAGCCTCATCATTCGGATTGCTGGCCATAGGTTGAGAGTCCGCCGCGCTGTCCCTTGCGGGAGCAAGCGCCACATCTGTCCACATCATCCGCTATCGCTTCGGTTGGGATCGGGATCCATTGCTATAAACAAACACAAAGTCAAATTGTCAGAAATCACCACACTATCGATTCATCATTTAATGGCATGTATAGCTAGACCCCAAACACATCACGGTAGTCCTAGAATGGACTAAACCGTGGCTCTGATACCAATAAAATTGTAACACCCCGAACCCGAGACCATCGCCGGTGTCGGACACGAGGGGTTAACAAGCCAAGTCCACATATTTTGCCCACCAATTTGACATTTCCAGTCAGGCTGGAAAACTGCGTCACTGTCGCCTTAAAAATCATATCTCGAGTTCCAAAACTCGGAAACTGGTTTCGTAAATTTTCCCTGAATTTAGACTCATATATCCATCCATGGATTTATTTCTAGAATTTTTGGTCAGGCCAATTGGTACAGTTTATTAGTTAAAGTTACCCATGTTACAGGGATCGACTGCTTTGACCTTCGCACGTTACAACTTTAATATCTCTCTGCACAGGGCTTTAATACTGGTGCCGTTTGTTTCTAATGAAACTAGACTCAAAATGGAATCTGTAAATATAAGGCATGACTCCTAATTCTTTCTGAATAATTTATACTAAATTTTTAAAGTTGCGACAGGGGACCCAGAAACCATTCTGGCCCTGTCTCACAATAGCTTTAATATCTCTTAACGTGTAACTCCTATGACCATTTCGTTTCTTCCATATGAAAATAGACTCATCAAGGTTCATTTACATAGCTTATTCACTATTTAATACCATCCCTACAAATTTTGGTGATTTTTCACATTCACGTCACTGCAGCTGGCAGCATCTGTTTTGAAGGTAGGTCTTACCTATTTTGTAGTCTCCATGAACCAACTAGTCTTGCCATACATAGGTTCACATATGATCAGTTTAACCATACCAATGGCTGATCATGTGACCAACATTCCCACTTCCAATCCATAATCACATCATGACACCATATATATATATACAAACCGCAAATAGTCTAAGTTCGTACTTCACTTTTACGAGCCATTTTCGCATGGCCGAACACATATACATCACAGCATATTTAAACCGACAAAGGGTAGTCCTATACATGCCATTTCAAAGTTCAACCAAAAATTTATACCAAAATGGAGGCGTTGATAGTGTGGATGACTTCGACTTTAATGATGCCAAATCCGATTGCTATCGAGCAAAATCTATAAAACAGAGAGCCAAAGCAACGGGGTAAGCATTTTTATGCTTAGTAAGTCTCAAGGAATAAAATCAGCTTTAATTAAAGCAATACATTCACATTGCCAAATGCATCATTTCATTAATACACATTCACATAATCATTCTTACTTCCCACTTCATCATTATATACTTTCACAAGGTATCAACCTATTCAATAGCTGAAATTCGTTAGTCGATTGAGCGAATGTTGCTCAAACATGTCGACTTTCCAATGCACATATAAACATACCTTATTCTTTGGGCCTTTCGAGCGTACTAATTGAATTTATTACAGCAACCAACACTCACCTCCAGCCCAAGCTTCTTGAATACAACCGGATATAACCACGCACGAATGCCTTGGTCTTAGCCCGGATAGAATGACTCGCATACGAATGCCTTGGTCTTAGCCTGGATGTAGCCACTAGCACAATTGCCTTGGTCTTAACCGGATATAATTTCCAGCATAAATGTCTTGGGACTTAGCCGGATATCATTCAATTGCTCATGCACACATGCATCAATAATCATTAGACATTCATATTTCATTTTCGTTACTAAGGCTCAAACGCAAATATAATCACAAGCATAATCGCCTTGGGACTTAGCCCGGGTATCATTCAAATACTCATACACACATAAATCAATAATCAATACACATCCATATTTCATTTCACATAATTCAAGTAGGGTCACTTCTTGAGGACTTACCTCGGATGTTGTCGAACGGCTTTTACGGCTATTCGATCACTTTTTCCTTCCCCTTGTCCAATTGTGGCCCTCTAAGCTCTTGAGCTAATTCAAACAAATTCAATTTATTAAAACCTCATTGTGCTAGCTTATGGCGAATATGACAAGGAGTTTAAATGGTCATATGGCCACCCTTTAGCTTGAATACACAATGGTCATGCACATTTTATACTACATCAAGCAATTCAATACAATTCATTCGAGCATCAAGGAAAAGCTAAGGCCATCAATAGGCTCCCTAAGGCCGAATATACATGTCCATGTTGAGGCCAATTATGCACTTAATACCACACAAAACAGCATGCATTTTACTAGTTAATGCTTTGCATATTGTAGCTCAAAACTTATAATATAGCATCAAGCACTCATATGTGTGCTAGGTCGAATGTGCTTGCAATTTCACAAACATTCTTCAACATCTTCTTCTTTAAACAAACATATTCATCACTTACTTCATAACCAAAACATCATGTGCAAACATATATATACATATATGAGCATGGCGAATTTCAAGGTGTCCATATAGCCATCCAAAACACAAATTTTAACTAACATGCAAGAAGCATGAACCATGCTCATGAATGCATCATGGCGAATACATCACAATCATGCCCCTTTCATCTTCAATCATGGTTAAACAAAAGAAAACTCAAAGTCTTACTCAAGATGGCTACAAAGAAATTTCAAGAGTAGACAATCCATCATTGCATGCATCATCATCAAGCTTCACACTTAACATGCAATGGCTTTATCACAATACCAACCTTGACCAAATACCACTTCCATGGCATAACAAGGATTTGAACCATGGCTAACATGAACATCAAGTTGGCAACTAAAACATGCATGAATCTCATGACACAACCTCATACATACCTCAATCTTGATGCAAGTTTAGCCAAATATCCTTCTAGATCTCTTCTAAACAAAGGAAATGAAGCAAAATCTCTTCCCCTCTTAGTATTTTCGCCAAAAGGAGAGAACAAGGATGAACAAATTTTTTGTTTTCTCTTCTTGGTTGCACGGCAATGGGGGGAATGCTACTCTCTCACACACATTTTTTTTCATTCTTTTCTTACCCATGCTTATTTGTTTATTATTTCTCCCTAATGCCCAACAAAACATGTTTCATGACATGTTTAGCCCATATCTCTTTGTCATGGCCGGCCATCACTTGTAAAAAGGGGAATTTGACATGCAAGTCCATTATTTTGCATGCATGCTTTAATTAGTCATCACACATTTCCCTATCGTACTTTCAAAGTTCACTACTAAGTCCTTTCTAGTGGAATTCACCTTTATAACACTAAATCAATCATCATAAAATGTCATGCATGAGCACACACATATTATAGGCATCAAAATAAATTTTTAATTATTTTTATGCCTCGGTTTTGTGGTCCCGAAACCACATTCCGACTAGGGTCAATTTTGGGCTGTCACAGGTTTCTTGATGATAGCCACACCCATGACGAAGCTACTTCAAAAAGATGTTAAGTTTGAATGGACGGAAAAATGTCAGAAAAGTTTTGATCAACTAAAAACTTATTTGACGGAAGCTCCAATTTTAGTGCAGCCCG
Source organism: Gossypium arboreum (assembly GCF_025698485.1). Taxonomy (NCBI): domain Eukaryota; kingdom Viridiplantae; phylum Streptophyta; class Magnoliopsida; order Malvales; family Malvaceae; genus Gossypium; species Gossypium arboreum. Next base: position 29,658,366 of record NC_069081.1, read on the forward strand.
AGTCAGGCAATGAGTTGGTCATCTATAGTGACGCCTCCCTACTTGGGTTGGGTTGCGTGTTGATGCAAGAAGGTCGAGTTGTGGCCTATGCGTCGAGACAATTAAAGCCACATGAGAAAAATTATCCGACCCATGATCTCGAACTAGCTGCCATCGTATTCGCTTTGAAAATATGGCGACACTACCTATTTGGGGAGAAGTGCCATGTATTTTCGGATCACAAAAGTCTCAAATATTTGATGACTCAAAGAGACTTGAATCTGCGACAAAGACATTGGCTCGAGTTGTTAAAAGATTATGAGCTTGTCATTGATTATCACCCGGGAAAGGCTAATGTGGTTGCGGACGCCTTAAGCGGAAATCACTTTGTTTGCTTTTACGAGCAATGAACGCATACACTTGTGCGTTTCTACCCGACAATGTGTTAGTAGCTGAATTAAAGGCCAAACCATTATTGATTCATCAAATTCGTGAAGCTCAGAAAGTCGACGATGAGTTGGTTGCAAAACGGACTGAATGTGTTCCGAACAAGGAATCGGAGTTTCAAATTGATGATGATGATTGTTTGAGGTTCAGAAGTCGTCTGTGTGTTCCAAGGAATTCAGAACTCATTCCGATGATTCTGAACGAAGCCCATTGTAGCCGAATGTCAATTCACCCAAGGAGTACGAAGATGTACAACGATTTGAAATGTCGGTTTTGGTGGCATGGTATGAAACGAGACATCTCCGACTTTGTTTCGAGATGTTCAATATGTAAACAAGTGAAAGCGGACTATCAAGTGCCTTCAGGGTTACTTCAGCCGATCACGATACCCGAGTGGAAATGGGATCGAGTCACAATGGACTTTGTGTCCGAACTGCCATTGTCAGCAAGTAAGAAGGATGCGATTTGGGTTGTTGTTGATAGACCGACTAAGTCGGCTCACTTTATCCCGTCGCGCACGGATTTTTCATTGGATAAACTAGCTGAATTGTATGTTTCTCGTTGTGAGATTACACGGGTACCGATTTACATTGTATCGGATAGAGATCCGAGATTCACCTCGCGATTCGGAAGAAATTGCAAGAAGCTTTGGGTACCAAGTTGCATTTCAAGACCGCCTTTCACCCCCAAACCGATGGTCAATCCGAGCAGATAATTCGGATACTTGAGGATATGTTGAGATGTTGCATCCTCGAGTTCGATGGTTCATGGGAACGAGATTTACCTTTGATTGAATTTGCTTACAACAATAGTTTTCAATCGAGTATTAAGATGGCGCTTACGAGGCCTTTATGCGGCGTAAATGCCGTACACCATTGTTTTGGACCGAGCTCGGTGAAAGCAAAATTTTCGGTGGATTTGATTAAAGATGCTGAATGAAAGTAAAAGTAATCCGTGAAAATCAAGATAGCCTCCGATCGTCGTAAGTCGTGCGCGGATCTGAAACGAAAAGACATTGAGTATCGTGGGAGATAAAGTGTTTCTTAAAGTTTCGCCTTGGAAAAAGATACTCGATTTGGGCGCAAGGGCAAATTGAGTCCGAGGTTCATCGGGCCATATGAGATATCCGAACGAGTCGGTCCGATTCGTATCGTTTGATTTTGCCCCGAACTTGAAAAGATTCACGACGTCTTTCATGTTTCGATGCTTCAACGTTATAGATCTGATCTGTCGCACGTAATTAGTCCATCAGAGGTTGAAATTCAAGCCGATATGAGTTATGAAGAAGAACCGATTCGTATCCTAGCTCGTGAAGTGAAGGAGTTGCGAAACAAAAGGGTTCCGTTAGTAAAAGTGTTATGGCTCAAACACGGGATGGAAGAAGCCACTTTGGAACCCGAGAATTCTATAAAAGAGCGATACCCAAACCTATTTACCGGTAAAATTTTCGGGGACGAAAATTTCTTGTGTGGGGGAGAGTTGTGATAGCCCAAAATTGACCCTAGTCGGGAAGTGGTTTCGGGACCGCTAAACCGAGTCACTGAAATGTTTGAACGTAATATTTATTGTCTAGAATATGTATTTATGAATGTGTGAAAATTTCAAGCTTCGATTTAGTCGATTGCATGTGAATTCAGTTATTAGGACTTGTGTGACACTTTTGAAATGTGATAGGCTAATCTATAAGGACCTAATAGTGCATGTAATCAAAAGGGAGGACTTGCATGTCAAATTTCCCCCCCTGATAGCTAGTGGCCGGCCATGACAAGGGATTATGGGCAAAAACATGTCATAAAACATGTTGGGACAATGGTGTATGTAAGAAAAAAATAAAATAATGAGCATGGGAATTGAATAATGAAAGGGAAGAAAAAAAAAAGAGAATGGTGAGTGTTCCCCCCCCCATTGCCGTGAGTTGAAGAAAAGAAAAGAAAAAAAAATTGTTCATCCTTTTCATTCTCTCTTGGCCGAAAATTCTAAGGAAGAAGAGGGAGTTCTTGCTTCATGTTTGGTTTGGAAGAGGATTAGGAAGAGGTTTGGCCATACTTGTATCAAGATTAAGCTTAAGAGCAAAGGGGAGCTAAATCCGATAAAGGGAAGGAAAAAGTGGTCGAATAGCCATCGGAATCATTCGACAACATCCGAGGTAAGTTCCTGAGTAATAGAGCTTAAATTATGATTTGATTAGATCATGTTTTAAGCAAATCGAAATCATGCTCTTTGTGTGTGGCTATTGAGCCGAAATTGTAAATATGATAAGTGTCTTGTGTTTGAGCTTTGGTAAGGAGAATGTAATAAGAATGCGTATTGATTTGTTGATATATGTGCTTGGTTATTCGAATGGTATCCGGGCTAAGTCCCGAAGGCTTTTGTGCTAAGTGACTAAATCCGGGTCAATTCCCGAAGGCATTTGTGCGAGTTACCAAAACCGGGTTAAGTCCCGAAGGCATTTGTGCGAGTTACTAAATCCGGGCTAATTCCCGAAGGCAATTGTGCGAATCACTATAACCGGGCTATGTCCCGAAGACAATCGAGCGAGTCGCTATATCCGGTTAAATTCCAAAGGTACGTGATTCGGGAATGAGCAATCTTGCTGTAAAAATTTCAGTTAATACGCTTGCAAAAATTCCAGCAATGAGGTATGTTCGTATGTGCTTGAATTAGTTGAGCCCTTACAAGTAAGTATTCGCTCAGTTAATAAACGAGCTACCGGCCTTTGGCTAAGTTGATCTTTTGTGTATGAACATAAGGGTTGGTAATTTGAAGTAAGTATGATATTGAGAATGTGTGCATATGAAATTATCCGTTTAGCTATATGAATGCAATGCTTTTGTTGTCTTTGGAATCCTTGCTCAAAACTTACTAAGCATAAATTGCTTACTCCGTTTCTTTGTTCTCTGTTTTATAGATTTTGGCTCGTCACCATCGGACTCGGGATTTTTGGAAGTCGAAGTCTCCCACACTATCAAAGCCCCTTTTGGTACAAATTTTGGTTGAGCTTTGAAATGGCATGTATAGGACTACCCTTTGCTGTTTTTCGAGTACTTTTTGTGATGTATGTGTGTACAGCCATGCGAAAATGGCGCATAGAAGTGGAGTATGGCATTAGACCATTTGTGCTTATGTATATATATATGGTTTCATGATGTGACTATGGATTGGAATGGAAGTGTTGGGCAATGATCTGCCCTTGGAATGGCTAAATATGATCATATGTGGACCTATGTATGACAAAACTCTAGTTGGTCCATGGAAACCACGAAATAGGTAAAGTTTACCTTGAAAACAGATGCTAACAGCAGCAGTTGTGTGGATGTGAAAAATCACTAAAAATAGCAGGAATGGAATTAAATAGCGAATAAATTATGTAAATGAGCCTTGATGAATCTAATTTCATATGGAAGAAACGAAACGGTCATATGAGTTGTATGTTAAGGGATATTTAGGTATTCATGAAACAGGCCCAGAACGGTTTCTGGATTCCCTGTTCCAACTTTGGAAATTCATTATAAATTAACCAGAGATAATTAGGAGTCATGCCATACATTTATAGATTCCTCTTTAAGTCTAGTTTCTATAGAAACAAACTTCATCAGTATTGAATCCCTATACAGGGAGATATTCAAGTTGTAACGTGCGAAGGTCAGTGTAGTCGACCCCTGTAACATGGGAGACTTTAACTAATAAACTGTACTAATTGGAATGACTAAAAATTCTAGAAAAAATATGTAGATGGACATATGAGTCTAGTTTGAGGGAAAAATTACAAAACTGATTTTCGAGTTTTGAAACTCAAGATATGATTTTTAAGGCGACAGTGATGCAAGAACCAACTTTGTCTGGAAATTTTTTTTTATGGACTGTGAAAACAATTAAGTCTGTATGCACCTTGTGTTCGACTCCGGTAACGGACTCGGGTACGGGGTGTTACAATTAGAAGGCATGATAACTTGATAATGCTTGCTATGTTGCAACATGAGGCATAAGATGTCACAACATAGGAAGAAAAATAGAAGAATTCCACGACTGCCTTCGATGTTGTGACACAGCCTGACGATGCCACGACATACCCCTGAAGACAACTTGAAGATGAGCATACTGCCCTCAATGTCACAGCACAGGACCTGGTGTGTCATGTCATCGCCTCTGTACAAGAAATAATTATAAGCAAAGGGCTTTTTGGTCCGCACAATCAAACGTTAAGCATGAGGACAACAACCACCCTAAGGACAATAAATAGGCTCATTTAACACATGTTATAAAAACATTTTCATATTTTATAATTTTCTCTTTAGATTTAGTCTTTAGATTTTTTTTCTCTGAAGTTTAGGTTATATTCCAGTTCTTGTTACTTGCTTTTGTAGGGAAATTAGATTTTGGAAATCCCATCAAACTCTGTGAGGATTCTACTTTTAAATTCTAATACAAATAAGAATTTTTCTAAAACTCTATTCCCTTGATTCCTCTTCATGTTTATTCTCTTGGTCAAGTTTATATTGTTTATTAGCTCCAGCAGGAACTAATCCTCCTATGAGGGATTAGTGAGTGGAGGTATGATTAATTAACTATTTTGTAAGGATTTCTTAGTGGATCAGTTGTTTAGGAAAGGAAGAAACTAAACCCTAGTCATGACAACCCTAGGAAGTCATTAAGATGGGAATTAATCCAAATTCGGTATGGCCTATCCATGAACACCTAAACTTTGAATTGGTCTGGACTGTGAGGTCAAGAGATAAGTAGTTCTTTCCAACTCATTATTTTAGTAGAAGATTGGAAGATCCTGCTGGGATATCGACTATTTGATTGAATAAGAAAACTTGAAGTGACAATTGATTATGACTATCGAAGCTAGATAGTCACCCATGATAAGATTTGATATATTTTACTATTTGATTTCTCGTGTTTTATTTATTTCTTTGCTTTATTTTATTATTGTTACTAGTATAGATCACCAAAATCTTTCTTTTATTTGTCGTAATATAATCCATTTAAAAGTACTAATTAGATTTATTTATTTTTAGGTTAGAATTAATTTAGTGCTCGCCTCATTTGGGTATGATCCTCAGAGTACTCACCTACTTTATTGTAACTATATTACAACTTGACCCGTATACTTGCAGGTACCATCTTTTATATCTCTTCTACGAGAATTTTACTTTGGACATTGGTACGTTCGAAGGTGGTCAAGACCATAGCATGTTGAGCCAGCTGCGAGGGTTGAACAAGTTTCAATTTGCTAGTATTGTAATAGATGCTATCTTGGCAAGTGTTGGGGGATGATTGAAGCTTGTTTCAAATATGGATCTACTAAGCATAGGATTATTGAGTGTCCTCGTATGATTGAATCGGTGTGAGCTTTGGTTTAAGATTAGACTCAGCTTTAGAGGCTAGTTCAGCGGGCCACTAAGGTCTGTGGTTAGTGTAGGGGAGGTAACGAAAGTGGTCATGGTCAGAGGACATCGAACAGAGGTGTGATTCAGAATGTCGCAAGACAACCAACTTTAGTTTACGCTACGAGGCATTGTGAGGATATAGTTTCGACCAACATGATAGCTGGTATGTTTACTATGCATTCAAATCCTTATTTTTATTTGATTGACTGTGGTTCCACGCACTCATATATTTCTAGTAGTGTAACAGGTAATTTTTGGATTTTCGCTGAGGATGCTAGTAGTGAAGTTTTTATGACTAGTCCGTTGGGGCACTCAGTTCAAGTTAATAAAGTATTTAGGAGGCATCCACTTAAGGTTCAGGGATATATATTTTGGCTAATTTGATGGAGTTGCCATTTAGAGATTTTGACTTGATATTGGGTATGGATTGGTTCATGAAGCATCGGGTTAGATTGGACTGTGATTCTAAGAGGGTGACTCTTAAGGTTGGGGATGGTGATGAAGTGGTGATGGTCGACGAGCATCGAGTTTACCTCTCTAATGTAATCTCCAATATGGTGGCCAAAAACTTGGTCCAAAAAGGGTATAATGTGTATTTTGCTTATGTGCATGACATGAGTGTTGTGGGATTAGATGTGGAAGGGATTCACACTATAAGGGATTTTTCGGATGTCTTTTCTGAAGAATTGCCAGGGTTACCACTAGATAGAGAGGTTGAGTTTGAAATTGAGGTTTTGCCTAGGAGAGCTTCGCTGCCTATTGCTCCTTATCGTATGGCACCAAAAGAGCTGAATGAGTTAAAATTGCAACTTTAGGAACTTTTAGATAGGGTTTTTTTCAACCTAGTGTGTGGGAGCCTCGTCAAAAAGAAGGCGAATTTATGAGAACCTAGTTGGTCTTTTTGTCAAAAAGAAGGACGAATTTATGAGAATGTGTTTGGATTACAGCCAGTTGAAAAATGAATGGTAAAAAATAAATACCCACATCCAAGGATTGATGATCTGTTTGATCAGTTTTATAGGGCGTCAGTGTTTTCGAAGATTGATATTCATTTTGGGTATCATCGATCTAAGATAAAAGAGCCTGATGTGCATAAGAATGCCTCTAGGACTTGTTATGGGCATTACGAGATCCTTGCCATGCCATTCGATTTGACTAATGCTCTAGCTGCATTCATGGATCTCATGAATCGGGTTTTTCAACTATATCTATATCAATTCGTCATAATGTTTATCGACGATATCTTGGTATACTCTAAGATCATGGATGAGCATGATGAACATCTTAGAGTGGTTCTTTAGATTCTTCATGAGAAGGAGCTTTATCCTAAGTTAAGTAAGTGTGAATTTTGGCTGAGTGAGGTTATGTTTCTGGGGCATATGATTTCTACTCAGAAAATCACTGGAAATTTCTCAGTAGTTATACTACTAATGATAAGTTATGACAAGAGAACATCATAGTTGTTAGTGAAGTTTCAATATAGTATCAAGTTTTAATATGAGTTTTGATGTTAGTTCTGAATCGAGATAAGTTATAAATGATTTATTTATGGATTACCATTAAGAAGATGATAGAAAGACTTCGCTAGATGGCTTGTAACATGTGAGATATTTCAAGGATGAAATTTTCATAAGGGAGGAGAGTTGTAACAACCCATTTTTCAGAGGTGTCGGAAACAGTGGTTTTGGGGCCACCAAATCCGATGAGTAAGTTCGTAAATATTACTATTTAATATTTACGAGTCAAATGTGATTTAAAAAAAGGTTTTAATTTGATATTTTATGTTATGTAAGCGATTTATTAAGTTCAAGTGGTAAGACCTTAAAGTCAAGTGGTTTTAGAAAATGAGGTATTGTGACCTCGTTTCTATAAACCGAGCTATAAATAAATTTATAAATATTTACGGAGTGTCATTAAGGTGGTATTAAAGTTTCGTTGAAAATTTTTAATTTTTCGATAGTTAATTAATTAAAAAGGACTAAATTGTAAAAGATGCAAAATTTGACCACGATTTGATTTAAGTGATTAAATGGTTTATTGAATAAAGGAAAAGGGACTTAAATGGTAATTAAACCATTTAAGGAGTTAGTGGACTTATATGGACATGACTTTGGTGTTTTATTTATTTATTAACCAAAGTTAAAATGGTAATTTTATAATTAATTAAATTAAATAAAACATAAGTAAAAAAATAAAGGTTGTCATATTCCTTTCTCTTTATTTTTTTTTCAACTGAAAGCCATGGTTATGGAAGCTAGGTTAAGCCATGCTTCATTTCGTGCATGTAAGTCCCTAAGCTATCTGTTTCTAATAATTTGTATGTTTTTAAAATCGTTTCAACTAGGTCCAGCTAGCCCGTACCTTTGATTTTGAAACTGTTAAAGATTTGAATGTTTCCATTGATTAACCTTGTGATTTTAAATGTTAAATGATGAACTTGAGATATTAGTTGTTATTTAAAAGTATTTTAGTAAGTAAATTTTGATGAGTTTTTCGATTAGGGACTAATTTGTTGAAATAGTAAAAGTACAAGGATTTGATATGAAATTGTTGCAACAATGGGCTTTTTTGGTTGCCATAAATATTTGGATAGGCTGAATTTTGGGTAAAAATGGTTAATTTGCATGTGTTAGGGTCAAGGACTAAATTGAATAAAAGTAAAACTTTAGGGGTAATTTTGTAAAAATATAAAAATGACTAAATTGCATGAAATAGATTGTTTTACTATTTTACTGTCTAAATTAATAGATTGAATGAAATTATTAATTTAGATCAAGATTTGGCAGAAAATCAAGGAGAATAAAAAATTACCAAAATGCCCCTCTACTTTGACGTTTCTACAATTTTGCCAGGCAAGTTTGTATGAAATGTGCTATGTATAATGTTGATTAAATTGAATGTTATTATATGATTTTTATTGAAAATGAATCAATATATATATGTTAATTGTACAATTTATCGAGTAAAGAAACAATGAAAATTCAGTGACAGACGACGACTATCGAGCCTCGTTTGAACATTGCATACAACTGTTTACCTCGCAAATTCTGTAACACAAGTCTCAGATATTCGGCATGCTAAGTTTCATCACTAGAATAGATCAAAATGTCATCTATGAACACAACCACAAATCGATCCAGATACTGTCTGAAGATCTGATTCATCAAATCCATAAAAACAGCAGGTGCATTAGTGAGTCCGAAAGGCATAACCAAAAACTCATAGTTCCATCTTTCTTTTTCACAAATAAAACTGGTGTATCCCAGGGGGAGAAACTCGACCGCACGAAACCTCTATCTGTCAACTCTTGCAACTGAGCTTTCAATTCTTTAATTCAGTCGATGCCATTCTATACGAAACTATCGATATCGAAATCATCCCAGGCACTAACTCAATACCAAACTCTACCTCTCGGGTCAGTGGCAAACTTGGTAATTCTTCAGGTGACACATCCGAATACTCACACACAACTGGTACTGATTCAATTTTCTTTTTAGTTGCTTTAGAATCAAGCACATAAGTAAAGTAAGCTTCACAACTCTTTCTCACATATTTCTGAGCTAACATCGATGATATTACTGCTGGTAAACCATTCAGATTATTAGACTCAATCCGATTAATCTCATCATTTTGGCATCTCAAATCAATAGTCTTTCATTTGCAATTTACACCAGCATCGTGCAAAGTCAACCAATCCATACTTCGAATTATATCGAACTCGTCGAATGGTAACAACATCAAATCAACTGAAAGACATGAATCTCGAACCATCAACGGACAATTCTTACACATTTTATCAACCAAAACACACTGGCCTAAGGGGTTCGATATTCTAATCATAAACTCAGTAGACTTTATAGGCAAAGTCTTACTGGATACTAAGGTCTCACATACATAAGAATGAATCAAACCAGGATCAATCAATGCAATTACACTAGTATCATAGAGAGTGAATATACCAGTAATAACATCTGGGGTTAAAACCTCCTCATAAGCGTGAATAGCATAAGCTCTGACAAGTGCACGAGCCTCAAATTGAATTGATGTGTCTTTAGTTCCTCTTTGACTGCTACTCATATTTCCCGCATTTGTAAGAGATCTACTCCTGGCTGAAGTGTTACTCGATCTCAAATTTTGCAAAATCTCTTGCTCAACTGACTCGGGACAATCTCGGATAAAGTGATATAAGGATCCACATTTGAAACAAGCTTGATTATTCTATCTACAAATAGCCAAATGTATTTTACCACAACATTTGCACTCAGGTCGATTAGAACTAACATTTTCAACACTAGCGATCGAAGAAGTTGGAGCTCTGAAGCTTGAATGTGATCTAGCATGATCTCTACTCGAGTGTCCTACATTAGCCTTTGAACGGCTATAATCATCTCGGATTTTCTTTGATGCAGAGTGAAATGATTTACCCAATGATATCTCATAGAAATCTATGGCTTCAAAATCAGCTTTTCTTTTCGTATAACTTGGGAAGTTACAAGAACTTGAGGGGGTGGAGGTTGTTGAGTAGCTGAATTCATTGGAACGAACTCTATAAACCACTCATTCATTAACTGGAATAAGGCTTGCTTAGCCTCTCTCTATACTACATGAAATCGATCTAGAATCAGTCGTACTACCCTTTGAGTAGGAGCGGGTGCATTATCTTTTACGTCATTTGTTACGGCTTGATCAGGATCCATTTACTATACGAAAACACATTTTCAAATGTCAGCAGTCATTACACTATCACAGTATAAAATATGGCATGTATAGCTAGACTCACACGCGCTATGTTAGTCCTAGAATCGACTAAACTGTAGCTCTGATACCAATCAAATATAACAACCCTAACTCATATCCGTCGCCAGAATGGGGTTACGAGGCATTGCCGAAAAAGATATAACTTTCAAACATTCACAAAATCACTCCGATCACATTTGAAATCTTACATTTGTAACTTCAGTTAAACAATTCTTGAATCAATAATACACAATGTATAAAACAATTTAATAGATTCGCATATAACCATTTTGTTATCTTATAGCATGAATTACTATTCATATGGTCCATTATACTTCTTTTACATTAAAATTTCATGCACATATTACCTTATCAATATGAACCATTTTAAAACACAAATATTAAGTCATATCACCTAATTTACAAGCTAAATAACATGTCTAATCATCATATATTCAAACAATCTATGAACCATTTCTAAGCATAATTACCAAATCAAAACATACCAAAATTTATATGCTAGCATAGTGACAAAATTATGAATACACAACCAATTCATTTGTTCGCCTATTCAACTATCCAAATTAACCATTTTAGTCATGCTAATTCCACCATTAAATTTTAAGTTAAATTTACCATTTAATAATTGAATACAAATGTCAACTTGTCACTTTAAATGTCAAACCACAAACAAACATGTCATATGCATACGTATCTAATTTATCCACCATTAGCCGAATATGCATGTACATCATTTACCAATTCCAAAAAAATTTTACAAGACAAAGTATATATATATATCAAATTTTATGTCAATAATGAACCACACCAAATAACCAAATTCACAATATGGCAAAGTCATCTCATAGCTTAACAAAACATGTACCACATTTCACATAATAATCCATATTCAATCTTCATTGCCGAATACATCCATGATATCATGCATATCTCATGCATATCTTATATCATTAAAATACTCTTTACCTTTGGTCATGATCAAGCCAAAATCAAGCAATAAGTATATTACTCAATTATATATATCCAACTATAATTTCACCTATATGCCATAACCAAAATATACTTTAATATCAAATCACATAATAACACCATACAAAATATAACAACAAAGTTTGCATATATTTATCTATGTATAAACTATAGCTGAATCATCAAAATCACCACCAAACATAACCATAATTGAATCAAACTTTAAAAACAAACTTAACAAAATAAAAAAGCCATTTTCGCATGGCTTATATATATACACTATAGCCAAATCATCAAAATCACCACCAAACATAACCATAATTGAATCAAACTTTAAAAACAAACTTAACAAAATAAAAAAGCCATTTTCGCATGCCTTAGATATATACACATACCAAAATCAACATATCCAAATATAATCTAGCCTATACATGCCATAGGTTTGAAATTCACCTTATAAAATATCGAAAACAATCGATAGTGTGATAAACTTTACTGACAATTCCGAGCTCGTAACTCGACTCCAAAATCTATAAAATAGAAGCAAACATACACACACAATAAGCTATCACAGCTTAGTAAGTTATAAGCAAATAACAAATCAATGACAATATCATTCATTACAACAAAATTGAAATATACTATTATGATCATATACAATTTCAAACTTGCAATTACCTTTATCAAACATATAATTATAATACAAATTCAAATTGGCCGAATGCACATATAAATAATAACATAATTAATTTTATTCACTTGTATCATAAACAATTTGTATCACATACCAAATAGCCAACTTACCTTAATTTTAAATAGGAAATTAACTATCACATACCTGATCACTTTAGCTCGATTACACATTCGATCAAAACTTATTATTGCTCGTTGAACCATACGGAATTGAATAGGATACTCGGATAATCATACATATGGTTCAATGCCAATGTCCCAGATATGGTCTTACATGTAATCACATATCGATGCCAATGCACTAGATGTGGTCTTACTCACACACATATATCGGAATCACATATCGATGCCAACGAATTAAATGTGGTCTTACTCGCACACATTTATCGAAATCACATATCGATGCCAACATATTAAACGTGGTCTTACTTGTACACATATATCGATACCATGGTCTTACTCACACATCACATATCGGAATCTTATGTCATGACTTATATATCCTATCTATTCCTAAGGCTCATACGGGGCTTTTGGATGTCGTAACTCGATCGAATCGAACTCGTAACCATTGCTCTCAAACATATATCACTTCAGTACATTCTCAAAATAATTATAACAATTCAATTCAGCATTTATAATATACATATATTGAAATTTACAACATCTATGTGCCTATAAAGTTACCACGGACAACGATAATCAAAACAGGGCGACTATTCGACAACTTTGGTTTTCCCCCGATCCAAATCTGATTTCTTTGGTTCTCGATCTAAACATATTCGTATTAAACTTATTCAAACATAATTTCATTCAATTTAGTCCAAAAACACATAAATGGGTAAATTACCATTTTACCCTGACATTTCACACTTTTTACAATTTAGTCCAAATTGCACAAAACACAAATTATCTAAAATTTGATTACACTATGCTTAGGCCAAATATTCCTTATGTTCATACAAGTTCATATATTTCATTTATTTCACATTTTAGTCCCTCAAATTATTATTTTTACAATTTGACCCTAATTACTCAAAATCATCAAAAATTCCAATACAAAACATATTAATCCAAAACATATCTTTCATAATTCATCATCTAACATCACAAAGCTCAATTATTCATCAATGGCATAACTCAAAATATTCATCAAAATCATAAATTCAAGCATGGGCTTTGTACATTACACTGCAACGATCTCAAAAATGTAAAAATTATAAAAAATCGAGCTAGTTACATACCTTGATTAAGCTTAACAATGGCCGAATATGATTTTCTTTTCTTTTTCTTTTACTTTAGCTAATTGTAGCTATCAAATATAAACATGCATGGCTTTTAATTATTTTATGTTTTATATTATATAACATTATTAATCATTTTACATATATAACCTTTATGAAATAATATAAAACCATTATAAAATAAGGTCACAACAGTCCATATCATATTCTCATGGATAAATTACGTTATAAATACTTCAAACTATAAAGACACATTCAATTCGGCCCTTACACATTAAACCATCAAATTTTCATTTTATGCGATTAGCCATTTTTATTAAATCGGCACTCAAACAACGAAATTAAAACACGAAAATTTCACAAATATAAATTCACACATAATAAACATGGAGTATAATTTTAAAATATTTTTTGACTTGGATTTGTGGTCTTGAAACCACCATTCGAATAGGGTCTAAATCGGGCTGTTATAAATATACTAAGTTAGGAATTGATAATGTCATTTAGGCTTATGATAAGCATTGGGAACGGAATAGAAAGTAACTAAATTGAAAGGTGTATAATCTTATATAAAGGTTGATGGTTATACATTATGTCTTACAAAATCCATTCATGTTATGAATTATAAGTATATGTGATATTAATAAATTTACTAATTTGTGAATTGATGATCATATAGATTTATGAATTTTGGCATGGACTTTGGGTTATGTCTATTTTCATAAGTTAATTATCGAAATGGAATTTTATGCTTAAAGTTTATACAAGCTTACAAAGCATGCATTGCTTACATAGTTTTTTCCCTTACCTTGCAGATTATCGGAAGCTCGATTAGGTTGGAAGCTAGTCAAAGATCCATCACATTATCCGTTGATTTTATCGATAAATTTTGATGCTTTGGTAGTGGTTATAATGGCATGTATAGGTGGACATATGTCTAATGTTTAGTTAATGATATCAGCATGTAATGTTGCTTTGAATTTGTGAAACTTATGACATCTGATGCCTTGATGATTCTTGATGATTGGTGGACTTTAGGCATTTTGATGTTTAAATGTAACGCCCCAAATTTCGAAAACCCTGTTAAATTATTTTTTACGTTTGCGACGTAAAAGTATGTCTGGCTTAGTGGTTTAGTGTTGTATGGGTATCTAGGAAGTTGTAGGTTCAAGCTTGGGCTTGAGCAAAATTTGTGCTTTTATTTGATTAAACCCCTATCTTCTATTAGTAGGCTTATAAATCATTGTAGAGAGATCATGTCATGAAAGGCCTATTGGTCTAGTGGTATGTGGCGTGTTTCTCTACCAAGGGACTAAAGTTCAAGTCTAGTTGCATGCAAGAGAGTTCCTTTTTTTCAAATGGCTATGTGGGAGGTTGGATGGCATTGGGACTCTAGTGGTGGGACGGCAGAGGAGTTGTTGAGGGAATTTGAATCGGTCAAGTGAGGGAAAAGAGGAGTGATTTATGAAGAGATAGAGGGAGTGGATCAAAGAGAGGGGGGAGAGGTAGTAGTGGCCATAAGTGGGAGTCTTCTTGGTACCAATTCGGTCATTGGCAAGGAGAGTGCCGAAATTGGTTTTGGGGTATTGCTCTCCTTTCGTCAGTTTTTCTTGTCTTTTTTTGCATTTTGAAGTTGCGGCTAAATTGACCTTTGGCATATTTTCTTCTCTTTTCTTCTTCAAACCCTAACCGAATACCCTCCTTTTCTCTTCTGCCTCTCAGTTGTTCCTTTCTTTGACTGAATGTTCCATTGTTTCCATCATAAGCCTTTGTCGAAACATTCTTGTTCCTTCTCCATCTTTTTTGGTTCGATTTTCCTCTACGTTTCTCTAATTTGCTAGTCGAATACCCTGAGTGTAGGACCTTTCCTTCTCTTCTTTCTTTTCTGGTCATTTCTTACTGAGGTACTATTAAAATTCTGTGGTTTTTGGGTAAGTGGTTGTGGTTTGTCTCCCCTTAGCAGAATCTCATTTGGTTTTCTTTTCAAAGGTTCAGCTTTTGGTATCTCTTAGGCCGAACGATTGCTTTCTCTCTTTCCTACCATGAGGTAATATTCATCTAACACTTTTTTTTTCTTTTTTCGTGCGATTGTTGCTAGGGGCTCGATTTTGATAATCAAGGTGCTAGTTCGATTACCCTACCCCTACAAGTGGTGTCTTCTTTATTGGTTAGTACTTCAAATCCTAGATACAATTATGTGGGATTGTAGAGTTTGATGAATTGGCTAACTGTTTCGTGTGAAGGTTGAAGCTTTAGGAAGAATACGTGGATTTTAGGAGCGTACAATAGTTCGTTGGTAAGTAGTGATGATTCGGTTAAAGTTTTCTACAATGCTTTAGTTTTTGGATTAACGGTAAATATAATTGATGGTGGTGTTGTTGTGGTTGCTCATAAGTGCTTTGATTACAGAAGTGTTAAGGCTATAGTTACGTTACAGGTGTGTGAACACTATCATTAGTTGTGAAACTGCAAAGGTTGAAAATCCGAAAAGCCGAAAGGCTGAAAGTCAAAAAGTGGGTTGTCAACACCACTCGGGCATGTAGGCGCCTGTGTGATAGGCCGTGTTACAAAAAGAGGCCGTGATGTTGATGAAATGGCCATGAGCATTTTATGGGCCAAAATGGTATTGGGCCATTTTGGGCGAATTGGGCCAAGTCGGCCCAATGGGCCCGTGTGCCCCACTTGCAGAAATTGCAAAAATGTGGTAAATTGTGGGCGAGGATGTGTGAATAGCACGACTGAGGCCATTCTTGGGCTACATGGGCCATATGAGAGTATAGGTCAACATGGGCCTACAGTATGGGCTGAAAGCCCATTATCACTGATTGACTGTTAATATAGGCTAATATGGGCCCACAGTATGGGCTAAAAGCCCATTATCACTGATTCACTGTTAAGGTTGCACGGGTCGCCTAACATGACTGTGGACCTAGTGTTGGGTTAGTAAGTATACTTAGACCCTATACTAATAAAATGACCATTATACCCCTATGAGGTAAATTGACTGAAATAACCTGCATTATGTATATCTGTTTCTGAGCATGATTTTTTTGCATACACGTATGCTATTATGTTGCATTACATAGGGTGGTATATATGATTATGGAGGAAGTGTACTGAAAGGCTATAAGCCTATTACTTGCTGCAAATACTATTTTAGTACTAAATTCGATACTATTTGGTGTGTAGGGTTGAGTGGGTCGATTTAATCCCCATATGGTGTGTAGAGCTGGTACGGAGTTGGTGTGTAGCAGATGGATTGGGTAGGACTCTTTACTTGCATACTGTACTGAAATGGGCTAAGGCCCTGACTGTCACTATTATTGAAATAGGCTAAGCCTAGACTGCTACTGTTATTGGGAAAGGGCTAAGACTCCTAACTGAAATCAATAGGGCTTAGGCCCAGTTGTGCTTACTCTGATTACTTGTTTTTATGGATCGAGGTGACGGAGGACTCAATGGTGGCCACTCAATGTAGTTATTTCTTTTTATACTATAATTAAGGTTTTATTTTGGGTTTTTAATATGTAATAAGGCCGCTTAATTTTTATATAATTTGGGGATTTATTTTCTTAAATTTGTACCTGTTCGTAGTACGTCTTGGGTTTTAAAATTAACAAGTTATAAACCAATGATTTTGTACAAACACTACGTTTACGCAACGCGATATTAGAGTTTCTGAAACAACTATTGTTTAAAGATTTCAATGTCAACCTAATATGATTTTCTAAAATAATTTGAGTTTTCCGTATGAAAAGACATCCTAAGTTTTAAACAACCCAAAGGAAATTTTAAAAAGAACGATTTCTCATCAAATTTGTGTTTTGGAAAAACATTCCAATGTGACATCACAGATTCAGCCATAACGTCTAGGCTGGGTTTGGGGTGTTACATTTAATGGTATTAGAGCCAGGTTGTAAAACTTGACTCTGGGTTTGGGTTTTTGAAACCATGGAAATGTTTTACTGAATGAGTGGTGCACCGAGTCTCTACGCCGATCTTGTAAGTCTTCTGATTGTTTACACTGAAATAAGAATATAGAAATGTTATTACTAAAACTACTTAGGTAGTAAAACTGTACTAAAAACTGCAAAAACAGACTCTAAAATAGTATTGCTCATAAAATATCTGTAATAAACAATTTGAACAATAAACTTGACTGGCATAAAACTTTTAATACAGACAGAAGGGCGATTAGATAATGAGCACTAGAGGTATTCATGGTAGAGGCCGCGGCAGAGGTAGTGGAAGTGCTTAAGCTGGGTCATCGTTTACTAGACACCAGCCTAATAAGGTTATAGAGGTTCTAGGTTCACCTATGGCTGAGACAAGGTCTCAAAATCGAGTGGCTGGGGACGGCACTGTCCTATGCAATGTTGAGGATTCTGGAAAGGGTCGCTGGGCCTGGTACTGGTAATGTAGGTCGTGGGTCGATTACAAACGACTTAGGTCTAATGGGGCAAAGATTTTCAGGGTTATTGCTTGAGTTGCCCCTAATTTTGCTGAATATTGGATCGAGGCCATAGAAAGGATCATGGATGACCTCGACTGCACCCCCGAGCAAAAATTAAAAGGTGTAGTATCACTGTTGGGAGATGAGGCCTACCAGTGGTAGCTTACCGTCAAATAGGGTACTCAAGCTTATCGATTGACCTAAGAGTTTTTCAAAACTACTTTCCAGGCCAAGTATGTAGGTCCCAACTATGTGGGATGCTCGTAGGAGGGAATTTCTAAACTTAACTTAGGGAGATAGGATAGTGGCTAAATATGAGGCTGAATTCTTACGATTGAGTCACTATGCACGTGGGATGGTGGCAATAAAATACGAGTAGTGTGTTTGGTTTGAGGATGGCCTCAAAGATGCTCTAAGAGTTCTGATAGCTCCTTAGAGGGAGCGAGATTTTACAACACTTATTGACAAGGAAAAAATTGCAGAGGATGTGACGCGCACCGAGCGCCAGAACAAAGAGAAAGGCTGAGATTAAAGAGATGATGAGCCCTCGAATTCTTTTCAGAGATTTAAGAAAAAGCCCAAAATTGATGGGCCAATTAGAGTTAGGACCTCTGCTGCTACTACTACTGGACCGCAGTTTTGTGTTGATTGTGGGAAACGCCATCAGGGCGAATGTCGGAGGAAGTTGGGTGCATGACTGAGATGCTAAACTTTGGAGCACCAAGTTAAGAATTGTCCATAGAGGCACGAGTAGATGCAAGCTACTAGTTTGGGTAATGTATAGTGGGTTGGTCAGCAGCCACTGAGAGGCCGTGGTGAGGCCAAGGATGGAAACGGTATAAGTCGAGGTCGTGGAGCACCGGGCAGAGGTACAGGTCATATTGAGGCGAGGCAGCTGGTACTGGTTTATGCAGCATATTGTCGAGAGGACGGAGATACTCCAGATGTCATAACGGGTACATTCTTTATCAATAATGTACCTCATACTGCATTGATTGATGTTGGGTCTACTCATTCATATATAGCATGCTCTATGTCTAAGATATTGGGTATTGTGGCTGAAAACACTATGAGGGATATTACTGTTCTAAGTCCACTAGGGTAGTCCATTCTGGTATATAAGGTATTTAGAGGTGTTCCCTTGGAGATACAAGGAGTTGTTTTTCTGGCCGATCTAATGGAATTGCCTTTCAGAGAATTTGATTTAATATTGGGCATGGACTAGTTAGTTAAACATCGGGTAAGCTTGGATTGTGGCACTAAGCGAGTTGTACTGAGACCTGAAGCCGGTGAGGAGATAGTGGTAATTGGGGAAAGGTGAAACTATCTGAGTAATATAATTTTTGTGCTAAGGGCCGAGAGGTTGGTATGCAAGGGTTGTGAAGCGTACTTGGCCTATGTCAGTGTTTTAGATGTTGAGGACTTTTGGGTAAAGGATATCAGAACTGTTGATGATTTTTCAGACGTCTTCCCTGAAGAGTTACTAGGATTACCTCCAGATCGTAAGGTGGAGTTCGGGATTGAGCTCCTTCCTGGTACAGGTCTAGTGTCCATCGCCCCTTATAGAATGGCACCAAAAGAGCTTGTAGAGCTTAAGGCCCAAATTCAAGAACTACTGGACCGTTGGTTTATCCGACCGAGTGTGTCTCCGCAGAGTACTAGTCTTGTTTGTGAAAAAGAATGATGGATCCATGCATATGTGTATCGACTACAGACAATTGAATAAGTTAACTATTAAGAACAAATACCCTCTACCAAGGATTGATGATCTGTTCGATCAGCTGTGGGGAGCGACAGTTTTCTCTAAAATAGATCTTTGATCAGGGTATCACCAACTGAAAGTTAAAGAGGCCGATGTGCACAAGACAATATTTAAGACTCGTTATGGTCATTATGAGTACCTGGTAATGCCATTTGGAATGAAAAATGCACCTGGAGCTTTTATGGATCTAATGAGTAGAGTATTCCAACTCCACCTGGATCGGTTTGTTATAGTATTTATTGATGACATATTGGTGTATTCGATGACAGAAGATGAACATGATGAATATCTTCGAGTAATGCAAATTTTGAAGGAGAAACAATTGTATGCCAAGTTCAGCAAGTGTGAATTCTGGTTAAGAGAGGTAAATTTTCTTGGTCATGTGGTGTCTGCTGAGGGGATTAGGGTTGATCCTCGAAAAATTGAGGTTGTCTTGGATTGGAAGCAGCCTAAGACTGTATCAAAAATTTGGAGCTTTTTGGGGCTGGCTGGATACTATCGCAGATTTGTAGAGGGATTTTCACTGATTTTTGTGCCCTTAACTAAACTGCTACATAAAGGAGTGCCCTTTAAATGGACTGATGAGCAGCAAGAGAGCTTTGAAAAGCTCAGGAAAGCTTTAACTGAGGCCCTTGTCTTGATTCAACCATAGTTTGGGAAGGAATTTACTATTTACAGTGATGTATCACATGTTTGGGTTGTGTGTTGATGCAAGAGGGTAAGGTGGTTGCTTATGTGGCTTGTCAAATTAAGACACATGAGGCGAATTATCCGTATCATGACTTGGATTTGGCCGCAATGGTATTTGCATTAAAAATCTTAAGGCATTACTTGTACGGTGAAAAGTGTATCATTTACACTGATCATAAGAGCCTCAAGTATCTCCTTAGTTAGAAGGAGTTAAACCTTAGGCAGCGTAGGTGGATTGAGCTACTTAAGGATTATGACTGTTCGATTGAATACCACCTTGGTAAGGCCAATGTGGTGGCCGATGCATTGAGCCGTAGGGTTATGACTGATCTGAGAGCAATGTTTGCTCGTCTTAGCTTATTTAATGATGATAGTTTATTGGTCGAGCTCCAAATTAAACCAGTGTGGATTGAACAAATTAAGAGTAAACAGTTGGTAGATAAGTCATTGGGTCTTTAGCTCCGGAAGATTGAGAATGGTAATATAGTGGATTTTGGGCTGAATTGTGAAGGGGTATTCTGTGCCTAAGGATACTGATTTGAGGTAGACTATACAGCGAGAGGAGCATTTTAGCCCTTATGCTATGCACCTAGGTGGAAATAAGATGTACAGAGATCTCCGTGAGGTATATTGGTGGTCGGGTCTTAAGCGTGAGATTACCGACATTGTGGGGAAATGTCTGACTTGTAAACAGGTTAAAGCAAAACATCAGTTGCCTTTTGGGTTACTTCAGCCAGTTAAAATTTTGATGTGGAAGTGGGAAAGAGTAACTATGGACTTTGTGATTGGGCTACCCCTAATGCCTTCTAAGAAAGATTCCGTGTGAGCCATCGTGGATCAATTGACCAAAACTACCCATTTCATACCGGTTTGCACAGATTTTTCATTGTAGAAACTAGCTAAGTTGTATGAATCTAAGATAGTGAGACTGCATGGGGTACCAGTTTCCATAATATCTGATAGAGATCATCGCTTCATGTCTCGGTTCTAGAAGAAGTTACATGAAGCTCGGGCATGTGGTTGGACTTCAGTACGGCATTTCATCTTCAAACAGATGGTCAGTCGGAGAAGGTAATCTAGATATTGAGAGACATGTTAAGAAGTTGTGTAATTGACTTCCGAGGTAGCTAGGAGGAGTACTTGCCACTAACAGAGTTTGCTTATAACAATAGCACCAATCTAGCATACAGATGGTACCTTATGAATCATTATATGGTCGTAGGTGTCACACTCCATCATGTTAGACTGAATTGGACGAGCATCGTGCTCTGGGTTCCGAGTTAGTAGCTAATACCAAGGATAAGATGAGAGTAATTTGGGATCGACAGAAGGCGGCATTAGACAGACAGAAGTCATATGCGGATCTGAAGCATAAAGATATTGAGTATACTGTAGGAGATTTTGTCTTTCTGAAGGTCTCATCATGGAAGAAGGTATTGAGATTTGGGTGTAAAGGCAAGTTGAGCCCAAGGTTTATTGGGCCTTACCGCACTTTGAGACGAGTAGGACCGGTTGCCTATTAGTTAGAGTTACCTCTAGAATTAGAGCAGATTCATGATGAGTTCCACGTCTCTATGCTGAGATGCTACCGCTCTGATCCTATGCATGTTGTGTCGGTTGAGGATATTGAAATTAGACCTGATCTGACTTTCGAGGAAGAACCAGTCCAGATTTTGGATCGAGAGGTAAAAGTCTTGAGAAGGAAGTCAATCCCACTAGTAAAAGTTCTTTAGCGGAATCACAGTTTTGAGGAGGCTACATGGGAACCCGAGGAGGCAATGCAGCAATAATAATCTATTTTGACCATGTAAATTTCGACGCCAAAATTTTCTTTAAGGAGGGTAGAATTGTAACGCTCCAAATTTGAAAAACCCTATTAAAATTATTTTGTGTGTTTCCGACGTGAAAGTATATCTGGCTTAGTGGTTTAGTGCTCTATGGGTATCTGGGAAGTTGTGGGTTCAAGCTTGGGCTTGAGCAAAATTTGTACTTTTATTTGATTAAACCCCTGTCTTCTGTTAGTAGACTTTTAAATAATTGTGGGGAGATCATGTCATGAAAGGCTTGTTGGTCTAGTGGTATGTGGCGTGTTTCTCTGCCAAGGGACTAGAGTTCAAGTCCAGTTGCACGCAAGAGAGTTCCTTTTTGCAAATGGCTGTGTGGGAGGCTGGATGGCGTTGGGACTCTAATGGTTGGATGGCAAAGGAGTTGTTGAGGGAATTCGAATCGGTCAAGTGAGGGAAAACAGGAGAGATTTGTGGAGAGATAAAGGGAGTAGATCAAGGAGAGGGGGGAGAGTAGTGGCCGTAAGTGGGAGTCTTTTTGGTACCAATTCGGTCATTGGCATGGGGAGTGCCGAAATTGGTTTTTGGGTATTGCTCTCCTTTCGTCAGTTTTTCTTGTCTTTCTTTGCATTTTGAAGTTCAGGCTGAATTGACCTTTGGCATATTTCTTCTTTTTTCTCCTTCAAACCCTAACCGAATACCCTTTTTTTCTCTTATGCCTCTCAGTCTTTCCTCTTCTTGACCGAACATTCCCTTGTTTCACTCATAAGCCTTTGCAAGAACATTCTTGTTCCTTCTTCCTCTTTTCTGGTTTAGTTTTCTTCTAAGTTTCTTTGCTTTGCTAGCCGAATACCCTGAATGTGGGACTTCTCCTTCTCTTCTTTCTTTTCTGGCCATTTCTTGCTGAGGTGGTATCGAAATTCTATGGTTTTTGGGTAAGTGGTTGCGGATTGTCTCCCCTTAGCCGAATCTCATTTGGTTTTGTTCTCAAAGGTTCAACTTTTGGTATCTTTTAGGCCAAACGATTGCTTTCTCTCTTTCTTACCATGGGGTAATATTCATCTAACACCTTTTTATTTCCTTTTTCGTGTGATTGTTGCTAGGGGCTCGATTTCAGTAATCAAGTTGCTAGGCCGATTACCCTCCCCCTACAAGTGGTGCCTTCTTTATTGGTAAGTACTTCAAATCCTAGATATAATTATGTGTGATTGTAGAGTTTGATGAATTGGTTAACTGTTTCATGTGAAGGTTGAAGCTTTGGAAAGAATACGTGGATTTTAGGAGCGAGAGGGGTTCTACAATATTCGTTGGTAAGTAGGGATGATTCGGTTATAGTTTTCTACAATGCATTAGTTTTTGGATTAACCGTAAATATGATTGATGGTAGGATTGTTATGGTTGCTCATAGGTGCTTTGATCACGAAAGTGTTGAGGGTATAGTTACGTTATAGGTGTGCGAACACTGTCATTAGTTGTGAAACTGCAAAGGCTAAAAAGCCGAAAAGCCAAAAGGCTAAAAACCCAGAAAGTGGGTTGTCGACACCACTCGGGCATGTAAGCGCCCGTGTGACAGGCCGTGTTACAAAACGAGGCCGTGATGTCGACGGAATGGCCATGAGCGTTTCATGGGCCAAGGTGATATTGAGCCATTTTGGGCCGAATTGGGCCAAGTGGGCCCAATGCGCCCGAATGCCCCAAGTGGAGAAATTGCACAAAATGTGGTAAGTTGTGGGCTAGGTTGTGTGAACTACACGGTCGAGGCCATTTTTGGGCTATGTGGGCCACATGAGAGTATGGGCCAACATGGGCCCACAGTATGGGCTGAAAGCCCATTATCAATAATTGACTGTTAAGGTTGCAAGGGTCACCTAACATGACTGTAGATCTACTGTTGGGTCGGTAAGTATACTTAGACCCTATACTTATGAAATAACCATTATACCCCTATGAGGTAAATTGACTGAAATAACTTGTATTACGTATATCTATTTTTGAGCATGATTTTTCTGCATACACGTATGTTATTTTGTTGCATTATATGGGGTGGGATATATGATTATAGAGGAAGTGTACTGAAAGGCTATAAGCCTATTACTTGTTGCAAATACTGTTTTAGTACCGAATTCGGTACGATTTGGTGTGTACGGTTGAGTGGGTCGATTTAATCCCCATATGGTGTGTAGAGCTGGTACAGAACTGGTGTGTAACGGATGGATTGGGTAGGACTCTTTGCTTGCATGCTGTACTAATATGGGCTAAGGCCCAGACTATCGCTATTATTGAAATGGGCTAAGGCCCAGACTGCTACTGTTACTTAAGAGGGGCTAAGACTCCTTGTAACATCCTGATTTTCGGGTTTTTCGTGATTCTTGATATTTTAAGTAAATTTCTAAAATTTGGTATGTGATTATAGAATTCATAATTTGGGTATGTAAATGGGCTTATGGAAGGCCCATGAGTTGGCCAAAACCCGGTAGAATTTTTAAATTTTGGACTTAGGAGTTAGGGGTTCTGGCTAGGTGCCCTTATATTAAGTTGTGGGTAAAACGTATCACAAAAAGAGCTTTGGTAAAGTGGCAAGGGTGACGCCACTAAGCTCCTAAAAAGGTGGCGTGTGGAGCATAGAGGAAGGCCTGGGTTCGATTCCCTGTGTTGGCAAATAAGAGTATTTATTTTTATGTGCAGGAAGGGTAAGTGTTGGAACTTAAGTGGATTCTGTAAAGAGGAGAGTTGGATCAAGTCGAATGCATGAATTAAGGAAGGATAAGGGGAGAGATTTTAGGGATGTGATATGGAGATAGAGTTGGCGAATAAGGGAGATTTGAGAGGGATTTTCAGAGAGGGTATTAGGTTAGTAATTTCGGCATTAGGGTCTTAGTGTGCCGATTTCTTTTTGGTATGTAGCCTTCTTCTCTTTTCTTTCTCCTCTTGCCGATTGTTTTAAGCTAATCCTCTCTTTTCTCTTCCGTTATTTCTTCCACAAACTCTCTACCTCTCATTCTTCCTCTCTTTCATTTATAGTAAAAGTGAACCGATCGTTCTTTTCATTGCTAACCGAATATCAACAAGCCAAATCCGAAGGAGTCAAGGGAAGTCGATTGCTTTATAAAGGTATACACTTGTTCTTTTCTTTTTAGCGATTCTTGTTATTTTAAAAGCCTTTCAACTCTTGTGTCAACACCCTTTTGGTTCATAACCACTTTTTCTTCAGTGACCCAAAAGCCAAAAGCACAGCACCCTTGGTTGACTTGGTGGCCGATTCGTAGGATCCTTGGTGTATGGGTTCTGCTAGTGTTTTAGAGCTGCGACTACGTTGAATCGGAGTTAACACGGGATTGAAACCGTTTGGGTAAGTGAACCTTGGTAAGTGCTCGTAGCTTTAATCAATTCAATATTAGGGAGTTTAAGAAAAGCCGAAACCTCTCTAATTTAGGGAGATGGCCGAATGTTGGTATAGGCCTTATGGGGTCTTCTTTTAACATTTTTGTGGTTTATTTAGTGAAGGAGCAGCAAGGTGTAGTGTCGACTTAGAGTAGCTTGGATCACCGGAGTAGTTAGACCTAGTCATCAATCGCGACAAAGGTAAGGTGCCTAAGGCCATTATGGATGGTGGCCGAATGTGTAAGTGTTAATATTGGATAGCTCTTGATTTGGTTCAATTATTGCGAGCTGATCTATTTAACAAATGATTATAGGAGAAATCGTGTAGGAGATCTCGTCGAAGAATATCACAAATCAGGTGTGTAACGAACCCTTTCATAGCTTAAAGCGATAAAATGTTGAAAAGCGAAATGCCAAAATTCGGCATTTCGAGGACTTGTGAGCAAGCTTAACGCTCACTAGTTAGTTAGAATCGATGAGACGGTGATCGAGAACGATGGAAGCGGTAAGAATGTGATTTTGGCATTCTTGGTAAGTTGGGCCTCGAGGGGTCAAGTGGGCCCATTGGGCTTTCGGGCCCATTTGGGTAAAATTGGTAGAAAATGTAAATCGTTATATGGCATGATAAGACTGTTAAAAGCTGTTATGGAATATAGGCTAAATGGGCCTAGATGACAAAATCGGCTAAGTAGGGCCATTAGGGGTTTTAGGCCCAATAACTCGATTTCGCTAAAAATGGGCCAGAATCACTGTTTGCACCCATGGATTGTTAGTAATCGTTAATGAACATGGAAACCCTAATTTTTGGTAAAATTATGAGATTACCCTTATACCATGAAAATAACCGTTTTGCCCATAGGTAAAAATGACCATTATACCCCTAGGGTTTATGTATGATTTTAATACATGGGATTTTGATAAATATGGTATGTATGATATGCACATGACATGTATGATATGCACATGATATGTATGATATGCACATGAGATGTTCATAAATGCATTGGGTTGGGTTTTTATATGGATGGAGGAAGTGCAAAAGGGCTTATGCCCCAGTTATTAAAGGGCTTATGCCCCAGTTATTAAAGGGCTTATGCCCCAGTTATCAAAAGGGCTTATGCCCCAGTTATAAAAGGGCTTATGCCCCAGTTATTGAAAGGGCTTTTACCCCAGTTATTAAAAGAGGCTAGGCCTCCAGTTATATGATTAAGCAACTATGCTGCCAGTGGAGAGTATGGCGGGGTGGGTCAAGTTAATCCCCACATGGTGTGTTGGTTGGTACGGGTGGAGAGTAGCGGATGGTGGGTTGAATAGTCTCCCCAAATGGGTTGCATTCTTTCATTGAAATTATATGTGATATTGAAATGGGCCTAAGGGCCATCTTTATTTCTGATAAAGGCTTGCCCAAGAATATGAAATATGAAAAGGCTTGACCAAAGATATGAAATATGAAATATGAAAAGGGCTACGGCCCAGTGCATGATTGAGATTGGATTTGGGCTTAGACCCAACAGGCCGTTATTGTTTTGGGCTCTGAAAGGGGCTTGTTGCACACTGAGTTTCCAAACTCACCCCCCTTTCCTTAACCTTGCAGGTGAGCCTTGATGTGGGGACTTGGGCCGGAGAGGATTTAGAGTGGCCACGATGATCATCTTTGGGCTTTTAAATAAGTGTTGGTTTTCATTTAATTTCCTTTAATTATTATTTATTTTTGGGTTGTAATAAGGCCAATTTTAACTTTCCTTTTATTTCTTTTCGGAATTATTTTAATTTTAATAACTTTAAAAATTGGTTAAGAATTATTCAAATGGGCTAGACTTAGGACGTGTTTTCAAAATGATACTTGTTTTCAAAATATCTCAACACCACGATTAATCGATTCATCAAAGACGTCCACTTAAACAAATTTAAACTCGATATAACAAAGTGTGGCTATGGTTGTGGGCATGTCTAGGATTGGATCCAATTAAAGAGCTTGGTACTTAAGCAGCCTTCATGGCTCACCTCCTCTGTCTCGGATACCTACCTGGTGCTTAGCTTCCATACACTTTGTTAACTCAGCAAAACATATGGCTTTTAAAAACTCTAAAACGAAACTCAGATTTTTAACTCCGATGTGGCACGTCAAATTTGGCCATAACGTCTGGGCCTGGTTTGGGGTGTTACATTTAGTGGTATCAGAGCCTAGGTTGCAACAACTCGGCTGTGGATCGGGTCCAAAAATGTTTTCGAAAACTTAGGCCTAAGAAGGGTATTTTTGGAAATGGCTTCTAAAAAATTCATTTTAAAGATGTTTTGCGGAGAATATATGTTAAAAAGGTACCAGTTTTTCTGTTTTAAATCAAGAGTTCAAAATAAAGGAAGTTTTCAAATCAAAGTTTTCAAATTTCTATTTTCGAAAATCAAAAACATGGTTTTTTTAGTTCTAAATGGATTGGAGAAAGAAGTGGCGACTTGAATCCCGGCACCAAGTCGTAAGTATATTTTCCTTACAATATATGATATTGATATGATATTATGAATAGTCTTTGAGACCCTACTATGAGACTTTAGCTAGGGTAGAGCTGTAAACAGTAGGAATGAGACTGTAGCTAGGCTACGATGATACGAAAAATCCTTGAACTGCTATATCTACATAAGACATTTTCTTAATAAACAGTGGAACGTTATACTAATTTCATAAAATTCGTAAATCAGATAATTCGATATGAGTACTAGAGGAGCTCGTGGACGAGGCCGCGGACGTGGTCGCGGAAGGGTGCAAGCTGAATCTTCATCCTCGGGGCATAGGCCAGCTGAGGAGCCAGCTGTGCCGCAAGCAACGGAGACTGGGTCTTATGATCGGGCTGCGGGGGATGACGCTTTATCCCAAGCCATGTTAAGGGTTTTAGAAAGAGTGGCTGGAGCTAGTACTGGGACGGTGAATAGGGGGTCTATATCGGAGCGACTCCGGGCCAACGGAGCAGAGGTATTTAGGGGTGTATCTGGAGTGGCCCCGAATGTGGCAGAATATTGGCTGGAGGCTACAGAACGGATCATGGACGATCTAGACTGCTCAGTAGAGCAAAAGCTGAAAGGAGTCGTGTCGCCGCCACGTGATTGAAGCATACCGATGGTGGATCACCGTAAGGAGAGTACCCCAATTGAGCAAGTAACACAGGAATTGTTCAAAAGCGCCTTTAAAGGGAGGTATGTTGGAGCAAGCTATGTGGATGCTCGTCGAAAGGAATTCTTGAATCGACTCAAGGTGATAAGACTTTAGCGAGTATGAGGCGAATTTTTGAGGCCGAGTCGATATGCTAGTGGTATAGTGGTGGCGAATCGAAGCGCGAGTGTCCGCTTCGAGGATGGTCTCGCGATGAGCTTAGGATATTGATAGCTCCACGAGAGGAGCGTGGTTTTGCTGCTTTGGTAGAAAAGGCTAAGATAGCCGAGGAGGTGAAGTGAGTGAGCGATGAATCGTGAGAAGGATCGACCAGATTCAAGAGGGATTTCAGACCCTCGAGTGCCACGAATCGAAGTGTTAAAAGAGCAAGGATAGAGGAACCGTTCGAGCAGTTCGAAGAATACTTATAGACCGCAGCTTGTAGGGACTGTGGTAGGGTGCATATGGGGAGTCTTTGAAACGAATGGAGCATGTTTTCGATGTGGGTCAAAGGAGCATAAGTTGAGAGAGTGTCCTCGGAGGACCGCCAGAGCTAGCGGCAGAGCAAAGGGATGTCCAACCACGGCGAGGAGGACCACCACCACAGAGGGTCGTGGGCAAGGTAGAGGTGGTAATGGTAATGGACGAGGACGTGGGGCACTGGCAGAGGTCTTGGACATCGAGGCTCGACAACTGCGTTGGTTTATCTTTGCACGACGTCGTGAGGAGGGTGACGCCTCGATGTTATAATCGGTACATTCTTCATTCATAGCATGCCTTACACTGCTTTGATTGATGTGGGTTCCACCCACTCGTATGGTGCTTGTGATGTATCGGGGGCTTTGGATGTGCTTCCTGAGAAGACTGTGAGTGGG
Source organism: Gossypium arboreum (assembly GCF_025698485.1). Classification (NCBI taxonomy): domain Eukaryota; kingdom Viridiplantae; phylum Streptophyta; class Magnoliopsida; order Malvales; family Malvaceae; genus Gossypium; species Gossypium arboreum. Next base: position 29,687,939 of record NC_069081.1, read on the forward strand.
GTATCAGTAATAAGTCCATTGGGACATTCGGTTAAGGTAGATAAAATTTTTAGGGCGATCAGTTAGTGACACAAGATAAAATCTTTGAAGGAGATTTGATGGAGCTGCCATTTCGAGATTTTGATCTTATTTTGGGAATGGATTGGTTAGCTAAGCACAAGGCGACGTTGGATTGTGCTGCAAAGAGGATGGTACTAAGAATTGTCGAAGATGAGGAGATAATGGTCATAGGGGAACGAAGGGATTATTTATCCAATGTTGTTTCGGCGTTAAGAGCCGAGAAGTTGATCCGGAAAGGTTGTGAGGCGTACTTGGCCTTTGTAAGTCAAACGGGACTTGAGGAGATAACGGTGGAGTCGGTTAAAACTATTAAGGAATTTGGGATGTATTCGGATGAACTTCTGGATTACCCCAACAGAGAAGTCGAGTTTGGAATCGACTTATTACCGGAACGACTCCCGTGTCCATTGCGCCTTATCGATGGCACCAAAGGAGTTGGTAGAATTGAAAGCTCGATTATGTCAACAAGTGAAGGCCGAGCATCAACTACCTTGAGATTGTTACAGTAGGTAAAGATACCACTTTGGAAGTGGGAAAGGGTAACTATGGACTTTGTAAGTGGGTTGCCGTTGACACCTTCTAAGAAGGATTCGGTTTGGGTGATTGTGGATAGACTCACGAAATCTGCTCATTTCATACTGTCTCGAACCGATTACTCACTTTAGAAGTTGGCCGATTGTATGTGGCGGAAATAAACGGTTGCATGGTGTGCCAAGATCGATAATTTCATCGAGACCCAAGGTTTACATCTCGGTTTTGGCGAAGTTGCATGAGACATTGGGAACGCGATTGGATTTCAATACGGCTTTTCACCCTCAGTCGGATGGGCAGTCAGAGAGGGTTATTCAGATTTTAGAGGATATGTTGAGGGGTTGTGCTATTGAGTTTAAAGGCAGCTGGGAGGACCATTTGTCCTTAGCGGAGTTCGCGTATAACAACAGTTATCAAGCAAGTATTCAGATGGCTCCATATGAGACACTATATGGGCGAAGGTGTCGCTCGCCTACTTGTTGGGCAGAATTGGGGGAAAGGTAAATACTTGGACCAGAGTTGGTAGCAAATACTGAAGACAAGATTAAGGTAATCAGGAAGAGGTTAAAAGAGGCGGCGGATCGACAAAAGTCTTACGCCGATCTGAAGCGTAAGGATATTGAATATGCGGTTGTGGACATGGTCTTTTTGAAAGTTTCGCCTTGGAAGAAGATCTTGAGATTTGGTAAGAAGGGTAAGTTGAGCCCACGGTTTATTGGACCTTATCGAATCATTAAGCGGATAGGGCCGGTGGCTTATCAACTAGAGTTACCTCCAGAACTGGATCGCATTCACGATGTCTTCCATGTGTCCATGCTAAGGCGATATCGTTCGACCCAACTCATATCGTGTCGATTTGCGTAAATTGAGGTACAATCGGATTTGACCTTTGAAGAGGAACCTGCAAATACTTGATCGTGATGTCAAGGTGTTGAGAAAGAGGTCATCCGTTGGTGAAGGTACTTTGGAGGAACCATGGCAAGGAAGAAGCTACCGGGAGACCGAAGAGGCAATGCGTCGTGATACCCTCAACTGTTTGGGCCATGTAAATTTCGAGGCCGAAATTTCTTTAAGGAGAGTAGAGTTGAAACATCCTGATTTTCGGGTTTTTCGCGATTCTTGATATTTTAAGTAAATTTCTAAAATTTGGTATGTGATTATAGAATTCATAATTTGGGTATGTAAATGGGCTTATGGAAGGCCCATGAGTTGGCCAAAACCCGGTAGAATTTTTAAATTTTGGACTTAGGAGTTAGGGGTTCTGGCTAGGTGCCCTTATATTAAGTTGTGGGTAAAACGTATCACAAAAAGAGCTTTGGTAAAGTGGCAAGGGTGACGCCACTAAGCTCCTAAAAAGGTGGCGTGTGGAGCATAGAGGAAGGCCTGGGTTCGATTCCCTGTGTTGGCAAATAAGAGTATTTATTTTTATGTGCAGAAAGGGTAAGTGTTGGAACTTAAGTGGATTACAGAAAGAGGAGAGTTGGATCAAGTCGAATGCATGAATTAAGGAGGGATAAGGGGAGAGATTTTAGGGATGTGATATGGAGATAGAGTTGGCCGAATAAGGGAGATTTGAGAGGGGATTTTCGGTAGAGGGGTATTAGGTTAGTAATTTCGGCATTAGGGTCTTAGTGTGCCGATTTCTTTTTGGTATGTAGCCTTCTTCTCTTTTCTTTCTCCTCTTGCCGATTGTTCTTAAGCTAATCCCTCTCTTTTCTCTTCCGTTATTTCTTCCACAAACTCTCTACCTCTCATTCTTCCTCTCTTTCATTTATAGTAAAAGCTGAACCGATCATTCTTTTCATTGCTAACCGAATATCAACAAGCCAAATCCCGAAGGAGTCAAGGGAAGTCGATTGCTTTATAAAGGTATACACTTGTTCTTTTTCTTTTTAGCCGATTCTTGTTATTTTAAAAAGCCTTTCAACTCTTGTGTCAACACCCTTTTTGGTTCATAACCACTTTTTCTTCAGTGACCCAAAAGCCAAAAGCACAGCACCCTTGGGTGACTTGGTGGCCGATTCGTAGGATCCTTGTGGTACGGGTTCTGCTAGTGTTTTAGAGCTGCGACTACGTTGAATCGGAGTTAACACGGGATTGAAACCGTTTGGGTAAGTGAAACTTGGTAAGTGCTCGTAGCTTTAATCAATTCAATATTAGGGAGTTTAAGAAAAGCCGAAACCTCTCTAATTTAGGGAGATGGCCGAATGTGGGTATAGGCCTTATGGGGTCTTCTTTTAACATTTTTGTGGTTTATTTAGTGAAGGAGCAGCAAGGTGTAGTGTCGACTTGGAGTAGCTTGGATCACCGGAGTAGTTAGACCTAGTCATCAATCGCGACAAAGGTAAGGTGCCTAAGGCCATTATGGATGGTGGCTAAATGTGTAAGTGTTAATATTGGATAGCTCTTGATTTGGTTCAATTATTGCGAGCTGATCTATTTAACAAATGATTATAGGAGAAATCGTGTAGGAGATCTCGTCGAGGAATATCACAAATCAGGTGTGTAATGAACCCTTTCATAGCTTAAAGCGATAAAATGCGAAAAGTCGAAATGCCAAATTCGGCATTTCGAGGGCTTGTGAGCAGTTTAACGCTCACTAGTTAGTTAGAATCGATGAGACGGTGATCGAGAACGATGGAAAGCAGTAAGAATGTGATTTTGGCGTTCTTGGTAAGTTGGGCCTCGAGGGGTCAAGTGGGGCCCATTGGGCTTTCGGGCCCATTTGGGTAAAAATTGGTAGAAAACGGAAATCTGTTATATGGCATGATAAGACTGTTAAAACCGTTATGGAATATAGGCTAAATGGGCCTAGATGACAAAATCAGCTAAGTAGGGCCATTAGGGGTTTTAGGCCCAATAACTTGATTTCGCTAAAAATGGGCCAGAATCACTGTTTGCACCCATGGATTGTTAGTAATCGTTAATGAACATGGAAACCCTAATTTTTGGTAAAATTATGAGATTACCCTTATACCATGAAAATAACCGTTTTGCCCCTAGGTAAAAATGACCATTATACCCCTAAGGTTTATGTATGATTTTAATACATGGGATTTTGATAAATATGGTATGTATGATATGCACATGTCATGTATGATATGCACATGACATGTATGATATGCACATGATATGTATGATATGCACATGAGATGTTCATAAATGCATTGGGTTGGGTTTTATATGGATGGAGGAAGTGCAAAAGGGCTTATGCCCCGCTTATTAAAGGGCTTATGCCCGCTTATTAAAGGGCTTATGCCCCGATTATCAAAAGGGCTTATGCCCGAGCTTATAAAAGGGCTTATGCCCCGATTATTGAAAGGGCTTTTGCCCGATTATTAAAAGAGGCTTGGCCTCGGTTATATGATAAAATGACTATGCCGCCAATGGAGAAATATGGCGGGGTGGGTCGAGTTAATCCCACATGGTGTGTTGGTTGGTACGGGTGGAGAGTAGCGGATGGTGGGTTGAGTAGTCTCCCCAAATGGGTTGCATTCTTTCATTGAAATTATATGTGATATTGAAATGGGCCTAAGGGCCATACCGTTTCTGATAAAAGGCTTCACCCAAGAATATGAAATATGAAAAGGCTTCGCCCAAGATATGAAATATGAAATATGAAAAGGGCTACTGACCCGATGCATGATTGAGATTGGATTTGGGCTTAGACCCAACAGCCGTTATTGTTTTGGACTCGAAAGGGGCTTGTTGCACATGAGTTTCCAAACTCACCCCCTTTCCTTAACCTTGCGGTGAGCCTTGATGTGGGGACTTGGGCGGAGAGGATTGAGTGGCCACGGTGATCATCTTTGGGCTTTTAAATAAGTGTTGGCTTTCATTTAATTTCCTTTAATTATTATTTATTTTAGGTTGTAATAAGGCCAATTTTAACTTTCCTTTTATTTCTTTTGAATTATTTTAATTTTAATAACTTTAAAAATTGGTTAAGAATTATTCAAATGGGCTAGACTTAGGACGTGTTTTCAAAATGATACTTGTTTTCAAAATATCTCAACACCACGATTAATCGATTCATCAAAGACGTCCACTTAAACAAATTTAAACTCGATATAACAAACTGTGGCTATGGTTGTGGGCATGTCTAGGATTGGATCCAATTAAAGAGCTTGGTACTTAAGCAGCCTTCATGGCTCACCTCCTCTATCTCGGATACCTACCTGGTGCTTAGCTTTCATACACTTTGTTAACTCAGCAAAACATATGGCTTTTAAAAACTCTAAAACGAAACTCAGATTTTTAACTCCGATGTGGCACGTCAAATTTGGCCATAACGTCTAGGCCGGGTTTGGGGTGTTACACTCCTAACTGAAACTGGTAGGGCTTAAGCCAAGATTGCGCTTACTCTAATTACTTGTTTTTATGGGATTTTACACACTGAGTTTTCGTAAACTCACCCATCTGTTATCTGTGCAGGAAATCCCCAGGCTTAGCTAGATCAAGGCGATGGAGGACTCAATGGTGGCCACTCAATGTACTTATCTCTTTTTATACTATAATTAAAGTTTTATTTTGGGTTTTTAATATGTAATAAGGTCACTTAATTTTTATTTAATTGGGGATTTATTTTCTTGAATTTTTACCTGTTAGTAGTAGGTCTCGGGTTTTAAAATTAACAAGTTATACTACAAACACCACGTTTATGCAACGCAATATGAGAGTTTCTGAAAAACTATTGTTTAAAGAGTTCAATGTCAACCTAATATGATTTTCTAAAAGAATTTGAGTTTTCCGTATGAAAAGACATCCTAAGTTTTAATCAACCCAAAGGAAGTTTTAAGAAGAACGGTTTCTCATCAAATTTGTGTTTTGGAAAAACACTCCAATGTGACATCACATATTTGGCCATAACGTCTAGGCCAGGTTTTGGGTGCATTTTTTATGGCCAAAGTCGTAAAAGTTGGCATGTTTGCAAAGTGATCATTTAGGGCATGTTTTGATAGTTTGATATGGAAACAAGTTAATTGAAAAATGGTTAAATATGCACATGTATAAATGCTTTGTGCTTGATGATATAGCCATTATGTTTGCCTTGAAATTATGGTATTTTGGATGATGCATTAGTTGTTCTGTTGGCATGCATATGTGGTCTTATAATGGTTGTTATTTTGGCATGTTGGTGATTAAACGTTGGGAGTTGGAATGGTATATAAAATGCGTGTCATGAAATGTTGTTTTGATATGCTTGAATGTGATCATTGAGGTATGGAAATTGATAGTGAACATTGAGTTAATAAATGCCTAGTTTGGGATGTTTGGATGCGTTTACATATGGTCAAGTGTGCTAAGGTAGTGATGATAGGTGTTGAATATTCAAATTGGTGTTTTTGAGTATGATATTGGTATGTGAACATTGTGGTAAATGTTGCCATAAAATTAGTTATAAAAGTTAATTGATTTGTGGTTAAACTTAGTAAATGTATAATCATGTTTCATTATTGTGATTGAGGTTCCTTTTGGGCATGTTGGTTGTTTGATTAAATACTATGATGATCTAGCTTGAATATGCATGTGTTAGGTACATTTTGAATGCTTGAATATAAGTGCAAATGAATTATAAGGGTGTGCTTGAATTGGGTGAAACAAATGGCTTGAATTTGGCCTATTTCTTATCCACACGGCCTAAGACACGGATGTGTGTCTCGGCCTTGTGTGACACACGGCCAAGTGACACTGTCGTGTGTCCCTTATAGGTTTCTAAAGATTGCATTTCGAGAGTTATAGGGCCTGTCACACGAGTGTGTGGCTTGGCCGTGTGACCCAAGCCAGAGAGTTACGCGGGCACAGACACAGGCTGGGACACGGTTTTGTAACCCTACTTTGAATGCCCACATAGCCTGAGACACGGGTGTGTGTCTCTGCCATGTTAGTTACATGGCCGTGTGACCCTTGTAGTATGAATGTTTCTATCTTTTTCCATGAAATTCTAAATGTTTTTGATTCAGTCCTGAATCATTTCTAAAGTGCTTGTATGGCCTCAAAGGCTCAAAAAAGGGATGTTATGAATGTGTTTGAATGAAATATAATGTGTTTTATAAATGATTATAATTGAATGTTTTAAGATAAAAGTTTCGGTAATTCTTTGTAATCCTATTTCGGCGACGAATATGGGTTAGGGGTGTTACACTTCCTTTCCTGAACATCTGACCTGTAACGCCCCAAATTTGGGCCTAGAAGGAATGGGCCTTGAGTTTGGGAACGTATAAAAGTTTAGGTGTGCGAGAAATGTCACAAATTATGTATAGCTTTAATGGCTAAGTATTAGGGCATATTTGGGAGTGCTTGAGAAGCCTGGGTCCAAGTCTGGGTGTTTGCAAAATTTTAATTTTTGGGCCCTTAAGTGAACCTGGATGTTAGCTTATAGGACTTATAATAATTAGTGTTTGTTTTATGACACAAAGAGAGAAGGGATCTAGTGGCAAGGTGGCACTACATGTGTGGCAAGGAGTTTGAGGTTCAAGGCATGGGGTGTGCAATTGTATGTTTATTTTGCTGCTTGAGCTAGGGAGGTGTTGGAACTGGACTGGAACTCTGTGGTTGAATTGGTCATAAGAATTTGAATTGAATTTGAATGGGGAGTTTGAGTAAATCAAGGAGAAAATTCGGTGGAGGGATTGGTGGAGTTTTTGATGGATTTTGAAATGGGATAAGTTGGAGCTGATTGGGGGAGTTTGTTTAGGAAAATTTGGCGAAGGGTCTATTATGGTGCATTTTTCGGCATTTTAGGGGTGTTAGGGTACCGAATTAGTATAGGTCATTAAGTAGTTTTCCATTTTGTTTTGGTAGCATTTCTTTTGGAGTTTTGTCATTCTTGTTATTGTGTGTTTTGAGTTTTGACCATTCGAGTCTTTCTCCTTCTCTGGTTAGTAATCTTCAAATTTCCATTGGTCACTTTGCGGAAACCCAAGTCATAAGGTGTCGATTTCCTTTCTTCCTTGTTCTTAATATTGCCTCTCTTGTTACTTTATTCTTGCCTAGCCGAATTGTCTTTCTTTTCGTGACTTCTTCTTCTTTTACTTCCTTTACCTAAACCGATTTCTTTCCATTGGTTTTCTTTATTCTCTTATCCCTGTTTCCTATTCTTCTTAATGTGAGCCGAATTCAACCTCTCTTTCTCTACCTTCATTCTTTTTTTTTCCTTTTCTATCGATCAAAAGTTTCGACCTATAAGCGTTCTGACGAATCAGTAAGTATACCATTTAGCGATCTGCTAACTTTGCTTCTTCTATTATCTTCTTTAAATCGAATACCCTTTCTCCTAAATCTCTGTGATTTCGAATGGTGATGCCCCTTCTTCCATGATGTATGTTTGTGGATTCCAGGTATTACTAAGGAGTGAAGGGCACAGAACGTTCTCAAAGCATCAGAACCCGGTCTTCCAATATTAGGTTAAGGTAATTCCGATACCTTGTTGGTTTGGGTATAGGCCGATTACTCTTAGTTCTTTAAGTATTATCTTTATGGGTTTTAGGCTATTTATTAACGGGTTCTATCCATTAATCTCTTATGTGTGCAGTTAAGTGTCAGGGTACGTGTGATCGGTATTAACCAATCTAGGTGTAGTTAGCCACACTCCTTTCGGTTAAGGTTTTAGGTGTGAGCAGTTATCTCGACTTCACGAAAAGGTGTGTAACGGTATGCCTTCTTCTGATAATTGGCTGAAAAGTCGAAAATGCATGTGTTGGTTACTCTCCCAAGACTGTAGATCGGCAAAATGCCGAAAAGCCAGAAATATGACGTGTGATGCCATACGAGCGTGCGATCGCGTGTGGTGAATCGAGCTCACGAAACATGGGCGTACGACAAGAAAGGCCACCATGAGCTAATTCGTGGGCTTAGGCCATAATGGGCCACTTAGGCCACGAAATGGGCCCAATAGGCCCTTTGGCCCGCTTGTGTCAAATCAGCTGCTAGGTGGAATATGGTTGGGCTTGTCATGTCGTGTACATGGCATAGGCTGTTCTGGGCCATGTTGGGTCAGACTGGTTGGGCCCACACGGATAAAATGTATGTTATGCAGTAAGTTTTAGACTAGGCTACGTCATTCGTACAACCCGAATAGTTCTAGGTTAAATGGGTCGTATGGGCCTAATGGGCCCTTGGACCTACGTGGGTAAATTTCATTGTTAAGCGGGAACTAAATAGACTTGTAATGTCACGCACATGACCTAGGTTGTTATGGACCTCGATGGGCCGAAATGCACCGTGTGGGTCTAATAGGCTCGTGGGCCCACACGGATAAAATCTACGAAGTGACTATTAATGAATTGGGCTATGGTGTACACATAGCTGTATCTAAATTTGGGCTAAATGGGCCACACGAGTGTGTGGGCCAACTTTGGCCGAGTAATGGGCCTTAGGCCCACTTCCACCATTATGTCTTTTAGGTTACTTAGGCCGCTCAAGGAGACAATGGACCCTCGGTTGGGTCGTTAAGACCCTCGATTTGTAAAATGACTGAAATACCCCTAATTTATGAAATTATCGAAATACCCTTGTAGGGTAAAATGACTGTTGTTCCCTAAAAAGTAAAATGACTGTTTTGCACTTATGGATAAATGACTGACTTGGGCTATGACCGATTTGACTGTGAATGTATGACTGCATTTTAATTGACTTGACTGTGGTTGTATGACAGATATGCTTTTAATATATGTTTAAATGACTGTTACTGAGTGTGGCCATTCTGCATACACGTGTGATGATTGAGCATGACATACACGACATATTGTGTAGGGTTGAGACATTTATGTGGAGGAAATTTTGTTCTGATAGGGTCGCACGGGTCGCACGAGATAATTTTGGACCCAGTATTGATCTGTGAAGGTCATACAGGTCACACAAGATGACTGTAGACCGACGGACGGCTTAAAGTCGCATAATCTGAGTCTGGCTCTGTCCCAACCTAAAAATGGCTCTGTGCCATCTTGACTATGGTTTTGTGCCAAACGATTTACCGGTGGCTATGTGCCTAACATACTTATTGATGACTTTGCATCGATCATATTTACCCAAAGCTGTGTGCCGATTATCTTACCGTCGTCGATGCCTATGTGCAAACATAATACAGTTACCGATGACTTTGTGCCAATTATAATACCATTACTGAAGGCTTAGAGCCGCATATATGCTAGCAGGTTTGCTGTGATTTCGATTAGTGTCGCAACCGGTGCTAACATTGGTTTGCTGGCCAGGTGGGTCGATTTTATCCCTACGTAAGTGTAGGCTTGGTACGAGTGGTGTGTTGCCTGGATCGGGGTAGGATGCATCCTCATATTGTTGCATACCTGTATATGAGATCTGTCATTGTATTAGGCTTAGGTCCACTTGTTCTGTTATTGGTTTGGGCTAGACCCAATTGATTTTGTTATGGACTGTGAGCCAAATAATATTGTAGTGGGCTTCGGCCCACGTATGCTCGAATGGGACTCTTATTCTTTGTTAAAGGGCTTTGGCCTGCACTATTCAGTTTCTATTTACGTATCTCGATCGCTACTCTAGTAAGGGGATTATATACTGAGTTTTCATAAACTCACCCCATTTATTAGCTGTGCAGGTAATCCCCAACATTAAGAGGATCGGTGCTGGGAGGGACTCGGAGATGGCCACACGCCTGCCTTTGGACTTTATTTATGTTTTAGATTCCGTTTTGGGTTTTCAAGTTTTGTAATAAGGCATCTTAAAGTTTCTGGATTTTAACTTTGGGTTTTATTTACTTCGATTTATAACTATTTTTAAACAACACTACATTTCCACAACATTCTCGGAACAGTTTCACAACTTAGTTTTTAACATCACATTTTCGTAAATCAATTACTTTTAAAATTAGCTTCCACAACTTAAAAGAAATTTTGGAAATAGAATTAATAACTTTCCAATGTACCACTTTATAAAATAAACTAACGTAACTGGGATTTTACTCAAGTTTTCAAATAAGAAGGGTTTTCAATGAAAACATGGTTTTCAAAAAACACTTCATTGTGACACGTCAGATTCGGGCCTAACTTCTAGGTCGGGTTTGGGGTGTTACATGACCCATTAAGAATCTCTACAAACTAGTTAATTATTCATACCTCCACTTGCTAATCCTGATTGTATTTTATTGGTGAAAGCACAAAAATCCAAAATATTTTGGTTATGTCTACAAATGAAAAGAACCAAAAGAATCTAAACCCTAAAAGAAAAAACTAAAAGATAAATTCCAAAAGAAAAATTATAATATATAAAGTTGTCTTTTAACAAGTGTTTAATAGTCAATTTGTAGAGTTAAGGTTACTGTCGTCATCAACCCTATGTCAATTGATGCTCTCGTATTTAAATTTTTATTATATGGACCAAAATGCCCTTGGATCATAAGTGTTTCTCATACAGGACCAATGCTACGACACCCTAGTGCCTGTGTCAGGACATTGAAGGCAATATGCTCAGGTTCAGGGTAGCTTCAGGGGGTGTGTCACGACATCTAATGGTTGTGTCACAACACCGAAGGTAATCTCAAAATTCTTGCATTCTACTCCTTATGTTGCAGCATCAAACTTCTCGTGTTGCAACACAACGAGCAATATCGAGTTCGTACGCCCTTTGATGGTCTCCTACACACCCACTAAGTACATTAGCTCACCTTTAGGCCTCATCCGCCCCCTTCGGTCAATAAAAGACTTAAAATAAACTTTTTTCTTGCATTTAAACTAAACTATAAAAACTTAACTAAAACATAACAAAAATTCCTATATTGAAGCTCTTCAGGTGCAAAAACTAGTTTAATTTGCTATATCGAATTATGAAAGATCAGGTAGTGGCTTATGCATCAAGACAACTTAAGTAGCATGAGGGTAACTATCTGACACATGACCTCGAGCTTGTCACAGTTGTCTTTTCTTTTAAGATTTAGAGGCATTATCTTTGACCGAAATGTCAAATTGGTGGGCAAAATATGTGGACTTGGCTTGTTAACCCTCGTGTCCGACAACGGCATGATGGTCTCGGGTTCGGTGTTACAAAATGGTGTATGGTGAGAGGTGTATCATCTACACTGATCACAAGAGCTTCGAGTACCTCCTCACTTAGAAGGTGTTGAATCTTAGGCAACATTGTTGGATTGAGTTGCTTAAGGACTATGATTTCATGATAAAGTATCGACTATGATTGCATGATAAAGTATCATCCTAGCAAGGCTAATATGGTGGTCGGTGCTTTTATTCGAGTATCTATGTCTGAGTTGAATACGATGTTTACTCACCGAGTTGCAATTTAAGCCTACTTAGTTGAATGAGAGTAAAAATAAATAGCTTTGGATGAGTTTTTGACCAGTCGGGTTCAACAGATTGATAAGGGTAAGACTTCGGATTACAAGCTTAACAGCAATGGTATTCTATGTTTTCGAGGTCAGATTTGTGTGCCAAGTAATATGGATTTGAGGAAATCCATTATACGAGAAGCAAATAGTAGCCTCTATGCTATGCATCCCGATGGTAATAAGATGTACCGTGACCTCGGAGAGTTGTACCGGTGGCTTGGGTTGAAACGTGAGGTGACTGATTTTGTGTTTCATTGTTTGACGTAGCAACATGTAACACCCTATCTCCATTGTCGGATTACGGTTACAAAACATTACAGTATAATTCAAAACATTTAACTTCAAATAGAAACTAATATTTAGTATAACACCTCAAACCCAGCCCAGAAGTTAGGCCCGAATCTGACGTATCACATTGAAGTGTTTTTCGAAAACCATGTTTTTATTGAAAACCTTTCTTATTTGAAAAACTTGAGTAAAATCCCAGTTACGTTAGTTTATTTTATAAAGCGGTACATTGAAAAGTTATTAACTCTATTCCTACAATTTCTTTTAAGTTGTGGAAGCTAATTTTAAAAGTAACTGACTTTCGAAAACGTGATGTTAAAAACCAAGTTACGAAACCATTCCGAGAATGTTGCAGAAACGTAGTGTTATATAAAAATAGTTATAAATCGAAGTAAATAAAACCCAAAGTTATAATCCAGAAACTTTAAGAGGCCTTACTACAAAAGTTGAAAGCCCAAAACAGAATCTGAAACATAAATAAAGTCCAAAGGCAGTCGTGTGGCCATCTCCGAGTCCCTCGCAACACCGATCCTCCTAATGCTGGGGATTACCTGCACAGTTAATAAACGGGGTGAGTCTATGAAAACTCAGTGTGTAATCCCCTTACTAGAGTAATAGTGAGTATACTGAAATAGGAACAGAAACAGTTTGGGCCAGAGACCTTTAATAGTAACAATACAGTCCAGTTCAGAGCATACGTAGGCCAAAGCCCATTACAATATCATTTGGGTCATAGCCCATATTAGAATCAATTGGGCCTAGCCTAAACCAATAACAGAACAAGTGGGCCTAAGCCCAATACAGTGACAGGTCTCATAAACAGATATGCAAAGTATGAGGATGCATCCCACCCCGATCCATCCAACACACCACCCGTACCAACCCTACACTTACGTGGAGATAAAAACGATCCACCCACCCAGCACACCAACCTTAGCACCGGTTGTGGGACTAACTGAAATCGCAGCAAAGCTACCAGTATATATGAGGCTCTAAGCCTTCAGTAGCGGTATTATAATTGGCACAAAGCCATTGGCAACTGTATTATGTTTGGCACATAGCCATCAGCGACAGTAATATAATCTGCACACAGCCTTAGGTAAATATGATCGACACAGAGTCATCAATAAGTATGTTAGGCACATAGCCACGTGTAAATACGTTTGGCACAAAGCCATAGTCAAGATGGCACAGAGCCATAATTAGATTAAGCAGCACTAAGTCGTCCATCGGTCCACAGTCATCTCGTGCGACCTGTGCGATCCTATCAGAACTTCCTCCGTATCAATGTCCCAACCCATGCAATATGTCATGTATGACATGCTCAATCATCATACGTGTATGCAAAATGGCCATGCTCATTAACAATCATTTAAACATATATTAAAAGCATATCAGTCGTACAACCACCGTGAAGTCAATTAAAACACAGTCATACGATCACTGTCAATCGGTCAAATTCATAGTCTAAGTCGGTCATTTACCCAAGGGCAAAACAGTCATTTTACCTTATAGGGGTATTTTGGTAATTTTTCACTACAAAGGTATTTCAATAATTTTACAAACCGGAGGTATTTCAGTAATTTTACAAGTTGGGAGTATTTCGGTAATTTCAAAAATTGACGGTATTTTAGTAATTTTACAAATTGGGGGTCTTAACGACCCAACTGAGGGTCCATTGTCGCCTCGAACAACCTAAGTAACCTAAACAGACATAACGGTGCAACTGGGCCTAAGGCCCATTACTCGACCCAAGGGGGCCCACACGCTCGTGTGGCCCATTTAGCCCAAATTTATATATGGCTATGTGTACACCATAGCCCGGTTCATTAATAGTCACTTATCGTAGATTTTATCCGTGTGGGCCGACAAGCCCATTGGGCCCACACGGCCCATTAAAGCCCATCAAGGCCCAAAATAACCTAAGTCATGTGTGTGAGATGACAAGTCTATCTACTTCCCGCTTAACAGTGAAATTTACCCAAGTGAGCCCACAGGCCCATTTGGCCCATACGACCCATTTAGCCCAGAACTATTCATGGTTGTACGAACAACATAGCCCCGTCTAAAACTTACCACATAACATACATTTTATCCGTGTGGGACCACAAACCCATTGGGCCCACACACCTCGTGTTGCCTAACGTGGCCTAGGACGGCCTATGTCATGTATGCGACATGTCAAGACCAACCATATTCCACCTAGCAATTGATTTGACACAAGCAGGCCCACGAGCCCATTGGGCCTATTTGACCCATTTAGTGGCCCAAGTGGCCTACTACCGCCTAAGCCCACGAATTCGTTCATGGTGGCCTTTCTTGTCGTATGCCCACATTCGTGAGCTCGGTTCACCACACGTGCAATTGCAAGCTCGTGTGGCATCATATGCCATATTTCCGTTTTCGGCATTTTGCCGTTCTACAGGCATAGCAGAGTAAACAACACACACATTTTTGGCTTTTCAATTGATTACCAAACAAGGCATACATTTACACACATATTTACGGCCTTTACGCCTTTTACCGCTTATAGAGTACGGATACACACCTATTTGTGATAAGTGAGCAAATCCTAGGACGCTAAACCTACATTCAATCATAACCCCATGTTATTCCTTTAATCGTTAAATTTAACACCCTCACATAGCACCTGATTCCAAAATGGTACTGACTTCCTACCTTGACTAGCAATCGATTCCTCTCTTTAGCCACCGATCAGAGCCGCCTTCCAAAACTTGACAAAATCTGTATAGCATTACCACCTTGTTAACTAAGGCTGTGAATGACAAAGATTAGAAACAAAAGAACAACAACTTACCACTACTTAGAAGTATTCGGCATCCTAAGGTACACTCTAGGATTTGAGTCCCACTAAAAATAGTCACACTTCTATTGGAAACGGTGGATGAAGATAGTGTTAAGGAGGAAACTTATATCGAAAAAGTAAGAAAGAGGGAGAAGAGTAGCCGTGAACCCAAACAAAATCAATTTCCTACTCAAGTGTAGAGGGATTTGGCTCCAAACAGAAAGACAATCGGCTAGCCAAGAAAAATCGAATGAGTGGCGAGGGAGAGGAGGCAAGTACTATTCGGCTAAACCACAAAGAAGGAAAACATAATTGAGAGAAGGAAGAAATGAGGAGAATTTTGGTTCCGCAATGAAAGAAAAGAATAGCCGTAAACATGTAAGAACAACTCCTATATTTGGCCTTTCAATTCTATACTAAAATGTCAAAGAGGTAGAAAGGTTGCACGAATGGTAAAATTCTAGAATTGCACGGCAATATAGAGAAAAGAGGAAAAAAAATTGAAAACAAAGAAAACCCGAAATGGCACAAAAGAATTCGACACTCAGGGAAAAAAAAGTCCTATGACCGAATTTGCACAATGGGGAGTTCCAATTTTGGCAACCAACCCGTCCCATATCAAATTCCCTGATTTTCTCCTTGAATTAAGCCACCAACCGAGTTTGAATTACAAAAAAACTCCTTCATCCAAATCTTCTTCCCTTGAAACACTCCCCTAAATCACTCAACCTTCAATTCAAATTTCCTCGAAACACTCATGACCAAGTCATCCACAGAGTCTCAGTCCAACTCCACCTTCTTCCATGGCCATCAGTAAAAATAATCTCTATTTACACAAGCAATGATTCGAACCTCAAACCACTAGCTCACTTGTAACGCCACTGCCACTAGACCACATTGCTCCTTATGATATAAATTCATCAAAAATATTCTTAAAGCCTTCCCACTAACATCATGCTCTTTTAAGAGAAAAACATAAATTTTTCCTAAAGCCCAGGTTTGAACCCAGGACTTCTCCAACACTCCCAAACACTCCTAATCACTTAACCACTTTAGCAGACAATCAATTGTGATATTTCTTCCACACATAAACTTTTATGTGCAGTGTTCTAGCAGTTCCCACACACAAGGCCCAATACTTCTAGGCCCGAAATTAGGGAGTTATATTTAGATTAAATACTATCATTCAAACTCACATTACATTTATAGTATAAATAAACTTACGGGGCCTTAAATTGAGTTTACGAGGCCCTAAAACCAGTTTGGAAACAATTCGGGACCACTTTGAAACAAAATAGAAAATCTTGGAAATAGTGGTTACATAACCATGTGACATGGCCCAAACCGTATAGACATTCGAAGTCTAGACACATGGCAGTGTCCAAGCCTGTGTGTCCGCCCATGTGGGTATTCGATGCTGGGTCATAAGGCCATGTCATAGGTCGTGTTCTAGATCATGTTACATATTGACTTGAGAGACACGGCCCTGTCGCAGCAGTGTTTCAGACCGTGTGAAACCTACACTTTAAACAACAATAACACATAACCATGTGTGGTGGTTGTGCAGTACACAACTATGTGACAGCTAGTGTCCTAGGCTATGTGTTATATAGATTGCCCCTAAAACAAGCCATTTTCTACCCATTTGCTTATGTGCCAAGACATATCAAAAACAAATGTTTACAAGACTTCAAATCATAGTCAAACATATTTAAAACATTCAAAAACAATCAACCTATGTGCCTAACCAATTTGTCCTCATTGACACCAGAATTCAATAAACAAATGTATTCACAAAACTTTCCACAACAATATTCATTAGAGCTTATAAGTTTATACATAAGAATACATACCATAATTATCATTTCATTTTGTCCATTCACAAACAAATATACAATTTTTCATCTACTTTCAAGAATTTATACCAACTAGCCAAAACTTAGTTATATGCACATTTCATACTAAAACAAAAGAACCTATACAAGCAAGTTATTACCAAATTTAAACAACTTTACACTAACCTACTAAGTAACTCAAGAAATATGTATTTAGCATATATAAAAAACACATCTATTACATGCCATATAACCCAAAGATAAACATATCAAAAACTACCAAAAGATATTTGGATAGCCTGATTCATTGAGTTGATCCGACTACTTGATTCCAAAAAACGTAATCTATAAGGAAATAAGAGAAAAGTCACAAGTAAGCTTAATAGAGCTTAGTAAGTTCAACAATTAAATAATAAACTTATCGAGTAAACATATGTAATATAGAATATAAAAAATAAACCAAAAGCCTGTCAACCACAATCAAATCACAGGTGAGCTTTAGGCTTAATTGCAATTGATACAATCCAAATCAATTACATTGTACCATTGAAAATATGCCTAATAAATGTTACAACATATTCAGATACACGGTTAATCATTCAGAACACACCTGGTCACCAAGTGCCAAGACTGTAGGCTAACATCCCTCCGAAACACACCTTGGAGCTGAGTGCCAAGCCCGAAGGCTTTACATCTGCCCCCAGAGACACACCTGAACCACTGTAATATACATGGTAGTCTGCAACAAATGCTGAACTTTGGTATATTTAGTAAATAATAATAAATAAAAAAATCATCATCTCAACAATGATCAATCTCGTACAGTGGGTGATATAACCTATTGGCATCCCAATTGTATCCTATCTTACGTTCATCGGCTCAAAATACATATATAAAACAACAATGATTCATTTAATTACTTCCTCAACTCATATTCATTATTGTATTTAATAATTTCAGGGTATTTAACAATTCAGTTCACAAATAATATAACAAAATTAAACCGTACGAACTTACCAGGGTTAAACTATAGAAACGGGCTATTTCGTAACCTTTCCCTTTTCACAATTATCAACTTGACCTTGATCTATAATATATTTTATTTCAATTATGAGCCTAAATTTCATATATTATTCAATTTAATACATATAACTTCCTATTTACAATATTTCACTTTTGCCCCAAATAATTAGACTTTATTCAATTTAATCATTAAACCTGAAAATTACAAAATTAACCTTACTTGAACACAACTGATGCTAGCCGGATATCTAAGGCTTCTAAATAGCCCTCACATTATCATTAATTCACAACAATAACATGGAATTCTACCATTTAAACAATTTAGTCCTTTAACATTAAAATCAATGAAAATTACTTTACAAAATAATCCTATTTGACATCCAAGCTTAATAATATATCATAAACTTTCATACACACCTCAAACTCATCCATGGAACATTCTAAAACATTTAATAATTCTACAAATTAACCCTCAGGTTAGCTAGATTAAGCTAAAATGATTTCAAAAACCTTGAAAAGCGAGTGATAATATACCTACCAAAATGAAGAATATGGCAATTTTGTTTTTGCTTAATTTGAGTTTATTTCACTAATTACTATTTTACCCTTTAAAATTCATTTAAATTAAACACTAAAACACCCATTAACCGTCCACCACATAAAATTCCCACTAGTAACTTTAACTCTTCATTCAATCCTTCTTCAAATCTTTTGCACATAGCAACCTCATCAGCCACACACTCCCGGGCATACCGACTAAGTCTTACGAACTCATGTTCAGATTCGATATTGACATCCGCCTTGCTTGAGTTCCAAGAATTCCTTACGCTTCGATCGATGAACTGTTGACTAATGTATTTCTTTCAAATTGGATTGAAAGAAATCCCAAGTAACTCGTTCATTTGGGACTATGGAAATTAAAGTCCTCCACCAATAGTAAGTGAGTCTCGCAACAAGGATATAGCACACTTAAGACATTCATCGGTGTGCATGACAGTTCATATAACACCGAATGGTGTTATCGAGCGAATCGGCTCTTTCAAAGATCATCGATGACTATGGCCTTGAACTCCTCGGCCCCGCTTCCTAATCAAGTCTACAGGTGGTTTGCTTAGCCTCACAGGATCATGAATGGAGGCATTGCGGACTCTTGGGGCGGAGTATTTAAATTCGGGAATGGTTGGACAGTAGGGTTGGTTCGGGCATATTGTGCGACCCACTCATTCATCATGGTGAAGAAGGCTTGTTTCGCCCTTCATTTTGATTATTCCGGATGACTGAGGCTCAACAGGTGGTGTCCCTTGTGCGGGAGCAGCCGCTACACTTTCAACGTCATCCGCCAAGGGTCTCTCTATCCCGGCTCCATTGCTAATCAAAACAAAAATTTCAACCGTCAGAAGTCATCACATTATTAAGCACTAACAATTTGGCATGTATAGCTAGACTCACACGCCTATGGTAGTCCTAGAACCGACTAAACCATAGCTCGATACCAATAAAATGTAACACCCCAAACCCGTAATCGTCACCGGATTTGAACACGTGGTGTTACTGGGCTTACTTCCTTATTTCTCTCTTTGTAAAATCGATTGCTATTCCAGCAGTGGCTAATCGCATCATTGTCGCCTTAAAATCATATCTCGAGTTTCAAAACTCGGAAACTGATTCCGTAAATTTTCCCTGAATTTAGACTCATATATCTATCCATGGATTTATTTCTAGAATTTTGGTCGGGCCAATTGGTACAGTTTATTAGTTAAAGTCACCCATGTTACAGGAGTCGACTACACTGACCTTTGCGCGTTACAACTTGAATATCTCTCTGTACAGGGCTTTAATACTGGTGCTGTTTGTTTCTAATGAAACTAGACTCAAAATGGAATCTGCACATATAATGTATGACTTCTAATTATTTCTGGATAATTTATAGTAAATTTTCAAAGTCGCAACAGGGGACCCAGAAACCGTTCTGGCCCTGTCTCACGAGAACTTTAATATCTCTCAGTATACTGCTCATATGGTCGTTTCGTTCCGTCCATATTAAAATAGATTCATCAAGGTTCAATTTCATAATTTATTCACTATTTAATTCTACTTCAACTATTTTTAGTGATTTTTCAATCTCATCTCACTGCTGCTGTCCGCAACGATTATGCGATGAGACTATGCCAATTTCATGAATCTTTCCTTGGCCTTACTAATCATCCATCATACATGACACAAATTATGGCCACCTTATCAAAATAAAAGTTTCTAAGACTCGTGGCTATAGGTTCTAGCATCCCACTCGACGACCACAAAGGCCATTTTTACATGGCTTAAAGTTTACAACCCACAATTCAACAAAACATAATAGCCTATACATGCCAAATGTTCTCCTAGTTCAACTACGAAGACAATACCAAAAGGTTTCCAGCCGGTGTGATGACTTCAACGACGGTTCCGAGCACGCAACAATACGAGTCCAAGAGACCCAAAATGGGTGACAAGAAAACACCGGGTGAGTTTATAACTCAGTAAGTCATAAGCATTCATCAACCATCCATTAGTAAAATTTTCACAACATGAAACAGTAAACGAGGCTAGGTACTTCATCCCTATCGGAACTATACCATAATTCCTCGGACCTTTCGGTTCAATCTCATTCCAAGTCATACATCCACATTTCATATTCTATACAATAAGATAATTGAGGCATTTTTACACACCAACTCATTCACACCACAATCATACAATTGCAATCATCACATAGATTTAAAGCTTACCACGCTCAACCCCGAGCAAGAACGTATTGCCTATTCGTCATGAGCTCAAGGTACTTACCCGATCCGCTGTCCATACTCAACTCGATGGAGACACACCCTCCATATAATTGTTCGATCGGAGATATATATATATAGAGTACGCACACACAGTGCTTAATACTCGATTTCGCACACTTAGTGCCATGCGATTTAAGCCCGCACACACAGTGCCATACCCTTCGAGCTCACACATTTAGTGCCATATATTTCCAGCATGCACACTCAGTGCCATATTTTTCCAGCATGCACACTTAGTGCCATATATTTCCAGCATGCACACTCAGTGCCATATTTTTCCAGCATGCACACTTAGTGCCAATCTCGTCACCATACACTCGTATTGTTCAGACACTTAGTGCCGAAAGCAACTTTCTACACATTTCACTATTTCTTTTACATTCAACAAATGTCATCATTCCATACACATACATTTTCATTTGCAAATATATATATCATCCCATTAAACACAATTGCATAAATTTTACAATCATTTAAGCAATATCAAATACGTGCTTAATGACTTACCTTGTTTGGGGTAGAACGGTTCCAAATCGGCTACTCGTTTGCTTTCTCCTTTCCTTTGTCCAATTTAGTTCCCCTTGGCTCTTGAGCTAAATCAAACAATTTACCTCTCCATCAAACACAAACATACGGCATTCACATGCATTATTATGATTATTGCCGAATACTTAACACAACTAAGCTGAAAATTTACTCAATCTCATCTTAATTTATTGCTACTTATTTATCAAAATTTCCAATACAAGGTATTTAACACATATGCCCATTTATACCCCATATGGCCGAATGCTTCATTCGTTACCCAATTAACCATTCAACAATTTTCAACCTCATTACCACCCTTTTTATGTCTAATTGTTTAAATACCCTCAAGCTCATTCACAAGTACTATTATACATCTCATTAAGCATTAATCATTTTGCAACATAAATTTTATAGCATGGCCGAATACTCATGCACACACACACGTAACAACAAGAACTCAATGGCACAAAATTTCCTTTTTGTTAAACATTCGAACTCACTCATCTCCATGCTTTCATCACAACAACATCAAAACACTCACCAAGGAGACAACATTCATGGCGAAATTTAACTCACCTAACAACCTAGTTTCGATTCAAGATTCGAGGAAAATTTTGAACCAATCCTCCAAATCATGCATGCATTTTCAAGAGTGGCATAAAACATACCTTCTTGTATCAAAACACCTTAGTCTAGTAAGCTCCCATGGCTGATTTTCTCAAGCTTTTTCCCCTTTCTTCTTAGTATATTCGCCAAGCAAGAAAAAGATGAGAGGATGGACACTTTTTTTCTTTTGTTTTCATCATAACCCTTTTTTTTTCAATTTCATTTCTTTATTCTTTCAAGCATAATCCATTAACTAAACATGTTTGAAACATGTTTTCCTTGCCCATCACTCTTGACATGGCCGGCCACTAACCTTAGGAATGGGCTATTTGACATGCAAGTCCATTTATTTTACTTCATCCTTTTATTAATCTCTTAAAATTAGCCACATATATTTAAATCCTTTCACATGAGTCCTTTTCTTTCAATTCACAATCAAATTAACTAAATCAAAGAATTCAAAATTCACACATGCATTTTCACATATTCTAGACAATAAATATTACGTTCGAACATGTCAGTGACTCGGTTTAGTGGTCCCGAAACCACTTCCCGACTATGGTCAATTTTGGGATGTCACAATAAATGTTCGGTTGGATTTGGTTCTATAATGTTAGGTCGCAAGTCTTGGTAATTCGATTTTTATGCCATATGTCATGGTTGATTATTTTTGGTGTTAAAATTCATGATATGGCAATAGTGTAGTAGGGAGATGTTTGACAATGATTAGCCTTTGGCATGGCTAGTCATGATCATAATTTGTGATATGTATGATGAATTACTAGTTAGATCAAGGAGAAATCACGAAATAGGCATAGTTGCTTTAGTAACAGATGCTGGCAGCAGAGAGTGACGTGAGATTGAAAAATCACTAAAATAGTAGAAATGGAATTAAATAATGAATAAATTATTTAATCGAAGCTCGATGAGTCTGTTTTCATATAGAAGAAACGTAATGCACAAGGGTCGAGTAGTCGAACCCAGGAACAGGGACGACTTTAACCAATAAACTGTACTAATTGGCCTGGCAAAAATTCTACAAAACTCCTACCATAGATATATGAGTCTAGTTCGGGAAAATTTACAGCATGGATTTTGAGACACTCAAGATATGATTTTAATGGAGGATTGGCGTCCGGGAAATTTCTAATAAGTGGTTTGAAGCCACCTCGTGTTCGACTCGATCTAGTGTGTTACAATGACGATCTGATTCTGTATGATGTATGCCATGATTATATATCTGTTGCATGGGGACATGGGTTATATTATGGAGGAAGCGTCCTGGTGGCTATGCCACATTTATCTGCTCTAGTGGCTCTGCCACATATATCTGTTCTGGTGGCTATGCCACGATTATCTAATCTAGTGGCTATGCCACGATTATCTAATCTGGTGGCTCTGCCACATATATTTGTTCTGGTGGCTCTGCCACAATATCTATATCTGGTGACTTCGTCACAATATCCGGCACCTCGCTGCGATTTACGTGGTGTGTAGCGGTTGGGTGGGTCGAGTAGTCTCCCACATGGTGTAAGGCTGATGCGGGGTGTTGTGGATGAATCGGGTTGGTTTTTCGCATAAACATGTAATATCATTACGTTCTATTATGGGCCTATGGGCTTTATTCGAATTTACATTGCAGGCTAAGGCCAACTTATTCTATTTCTGTGGGTTGAGCTGATTTAGACTATGGTTGGGTTATTTTATACACTGAGTTTCCCCAAACTCACCCCTTTTATTTTCATCCATGTAGATAATCCCCAACCATAGTGGGCTTGGAGCTGTGAGGGAATTCGGAGTGGTCACCCGTTCTGAAAGTTTAATTTTCTTCTGGTGAACTGGACATCCTTTTATTTACGTTTGAAGTTTTGGGTTTTTAAATGTAATAAGGCCGCTTAATTATTTTTGATGATTTTAATATGTATTACTAAGATAGGTATTACTTATTTTAACTGTTGAAATTGGATAGCTTTAGGGCGCGTTTTCAAAAACAACAATTGATTTCAAAATAACACGACAACAAGCAAAGATTCCGTAATGAAAGTATTTTCCAAAATTAATCACTTTTCCTCAAAATGACTTAATTAAATCGGTTTCCTAGAAATATCCATGACGTTAAGGTGTGGCAATGGCGGTATGCATGTCTAGGATTGGATCTGAAGGGAGCTTGGTACTTAAGCAGTCCGATGGACTCACCACCTCTTTTCCAGTTTCCTACCTAGTGCACAGTTTCCATTCACTTTAGCCTATAATGAAATCATCTTTTAAAACACTAAGTAAGTTTTTTCTGGATCAACAATATAAAATGTTTTGAACGCTTCGATGTGGCATGTCGGATCCGGTCATAACGTCTGGGCCAGGTTTGGGGTGTTACAAAAATAATCTCTTAAACATATCCCTATGCCAATTCAAACAATTAACTTGATTTATTAAGCACATAAAAGACTATGTGAGGTAACAAAGTATCCTTACCTTGAAATAGTTTAATCACAATAATCTTGCATGTTATGCAAAGCAATTGTATCGTCAGATACCATTGCTAATTTAACCCTCAGCTACCTTAGATGATTAAACATGCACTAATTATGTACTGTGTCTATTAATTACAATTTCAATCTGTTTAAATAATTAATTCATTAGTTACCTAACAATTGTAATGCAAGAATAACTTAGTCATGATTTTACTTAATCAAGAATCTTACCTAGGCCTATAACAACATAAACACAATTTTAACAATTTAAGAAGACGAAACACGATCAACCTAACACGAATTAAATTCAAGCTAAATTAATTAATTTAATCATTCAAACAACATAAATATTCATAGATATGCTCATCATAACAACAACAAAAATTAAAGAGATAGGGAACAAGAATCAAATCCGGTGTTTTGCCGTGGCTTGACTAGCTTGCTCTATTCTTCATTCTCTATTGTCCTCATCGATCAAAGCTGCTATTAAAACTTCAATGTTTCTCCAAAATGGATGATGAGCACCCCTTTTCCAAGGGAGGAAATCGGGTAGAGAGCAAGACAATTTAGAATGGCAAAGAAGAGAGAAAGTGGAGAGAAGAGAGAAAAGATGTGAATGAATTGAGGTGTGTTGAATGATTAGCCAAGGGGGGTTTTTATAGCTGAAGGTGGCTGCTAAAATTAGTTAAAAATAGCAACCAAAGAGCCATCCCTTGGCCGGCCACACATGTGGCAAGGTTTATGGTTTCAACCTTGCTAAATTTGGCTTGGGGCAAATATACAAAGCCACCAATTGTGGAGGGGTTTGAATACAACTTGAACAAGTCTTCAAGGGCCTCTTTGCAAGATTAAATAATCAGATAATAAGCTGTTTGGGTCAGCTCTTGGGACGGTTTTGGGCTATCCATTTCTTGGACGGTTCGGTTCACTTGGTTTGTGTAACACCCCTTACCCGAGACCGTCGCCGGAGTCGAGCACGAGGCATTACTAAACTTATTTGAGCACATAAACAAATTCGGACAAGCTGTCCAACTGCGTCATAATTGCTTAAAAATTCATATCTCGAGTTACGAAACTCGAAATCAAATTCCGTAAATTTTTCCTTAAACTAGACTCATATATCTATCTACTAATGTTTTTCTAGAATTTTTGGTCTGACCAATTAGTACAGTTTATGAGTTAAAGTCTCCCCTATTTTAGGGTTCGACTGCTCTGACCTCTATGTATTACGAATCAGATATCTCCCTGTACAGAGTTTCAATGACTATTCCGTTTGTTTCTAATAACAATAGACTCAATAAGGAATCTATACATATAAAGAATAACTTCTAATTATCTTTGTAAAATTTATGGTGAGTTTCCAATGTCAGAATAGGGGATCCAGAAATCGCTCTGGCTCTGTTTCACAAAAATTTAAACTTCTCATACAATATAACTCATATACCTATTTTGTTCCACCCATACGAAAATAGACTCATAATTATTCAATTCCATATTTTATTCATCATCTAATTCTATCTCTACTATTTTTAATGATTTTTCAAACTCATGTCACTGTTGCTGTCTGAATCTATTTTATGGTAAATTTTGCCTATTTCATGGTTTCCATGGATTAGCTAGCAATTTAGCATACATAACACCAAATATGATAATGATTAGCCATTCCAATGGCTAATCATTACCAAGCATTTCCATACCACTCAATATCCATATCATAAGACCATATATACAAAATGATTATAATGCTATACATGCCATACTCAAAATATACAAGCCATTATGCCAAGATGGTATACGGATAGTGTGAGTGGGCCTCCGACCGTTCCCGATTTCCGAGCTGGCTTGTCAAAACTACAAGGAATGAAAAGGAGGGAGTAAGCATAAATGTTTAGTAAGTCCATATGAAATTAATAACAATTACCAACACGCTTTTAAGATAAAACACCACAATTGTACAATTATACATACTCAGCTTAAACTATTTTATCGAGATACATTTACTAAATAATTTATTTCTGGAGCTACGAAACTCCAAATTAAGTTCCATTAATTTTCCTTGAAACTAGATTCATATACCTTTCTCTCATAAAATTTCCAGAATTTTTGGTATAGCCATTTAGTACAGTTTATTCATTAAAGTTTCCTGTTTTATTGTCCAACAGTTTCGATCTCTATTAACTAAAAATTATTTATCTCATAATTCGGGACTTGGATGATGTTCCCTTCTATCCCTCTTGAAAATATACTCGATAAGGATTTTAAATATATAAATTAAAACTCATAATTATTTTTGTACAATTTCTAATGATTTTCTAAAATCAAAACAGGGGATCTCGAAGTCATTCAAAATCTGTCTCACAACAATTTAAATATATTATAACAAAAAATCCAATTGCATGCACCGTTTTCTCTATATGAAACTAGACTCATCAGGCTTTAATCTCAAATTTTATTCAGCCCTTAACTCAATTTCCACAATTTATGGTGAATTTCAAAATTTATACTACTGTAATAACCCAAAACTGCCAAGGCCATATTTATTCATTCACCACTATTATTCACTAAATCCATACAATATCATTTCATCCATCATGGTAAGAACACATAATTATGCTTCATAAGCATAGATCCATAATCTCAATGTCATCAAGTATCAAGAACTTATTCCAAATCGTGTCATTTTCATAGTATTCACCAATTCTTAATCTTTTCGGGCCATTTTACATTTTCGTTCATAATCAAATTAGGGAACGATTACGGAATTGAGTACCTCATTATCACAATGCCATAGTAAAACTATGGTCTTGCACATAGTCACATATCACATACCGAGGCCATAGCCCAGCCATGGTCTTACACGGATCACATATCACACTGATGCCATATCCCAGATATGGTCTTATACAGTAGCACATATCACACCGATGCCATATCCCGGATATGGTCTTATACGGAAGCACATATCTCATTTCTCCGAAGCCATAGCCCAGCTATGGTCTTATACGGAAATCACATTTCACATGCTGCCATGGTCCAACCATAGTCTTTTCCGTCAATTCGTCTTAGCCACTGAATGAAAGTACTCAAGTCCGTTGTTCCATTTAATTTGTACTTTTATTCAAATATCATTTTACAATTATCACAGTTTAATGACATTTTATATGCAATAATATACTATATCATTCATGAAATTTTCATTTCAAAACATTAAATTACACATTGAATTATTAAAAATCATATGAACTTACCTCGATATAAAATATTAGCAATCGAGCCTATTCCTCGTAAACTTTATTTTTCCCTCGATCACGACTTGAATCTCGTTTCTCTTGATCTATAATATAAATTATTTCTACTCATTAGCATTTATTTGATTTCTATTTCACTTCACAATTTATGCTGTTCAAATTTCAAAATTGCACTTTTACCCCAAAATTTACAATTTTTACAATTTAGTCCCTGCTCAATTCACCCATCAATTGAACTAATTTTTTTCTCAATTAACACTTTTATTTTATCATTATAAACTAATTCACAACCTTTGATATTCTGAATTTCAACACCAACATCTAATTCACAACTTTTTCACAATTAGGTCCTAAATACCATTTTCTATCAAAATGACTTAATAAAACAACCTTAATATGAAATTAGAACTTAAATTTCATAATAATTCATCATATACTGCCCTTACTCAGCCAGGGTAACTTCCAATTTCACCCACCAAATCAAAAACTAATGAATTAGATGATTGGACCTAATTGCAAAAGTCTTAAAAATACAAAAAATATAAGAAAAGGGCAAGAAATAGACTCACATGCAGTGAAATTGTGCAAAACCAGCTTAAAAGCTCTCTCCCATGGCTGTCTAGCTGAAATTATGAGAAGAATGGCCTAGAAATCTCTTTCAATTTCAATTTATTTGTTTAATTTTGTAAAATTTACCATTTTACCCTTAGCTCGCCTGATTCCAGATTCTTTTTCTTGCTTATGCTGCCTCATCCATTCCCTTTTGGCTAATTTGCCTTTTAAGTCCTCCCTCATTTAACACTTGAGCTATTTAATCATTTTATCAAGTTTTGTACCTTTTTCAATTTAGTCATTTTTAATTAATTGACTATCCAAACGTTAAAATTTTCTAACGAAAATTTAATACTAACTTATTTACACTTCATAAGTATTTTTAAAAATATTTATGGCTCGAATTATACATTCGAGGTCTTGATACCTCGTTTTAGACCCAATTTACTTATTAAATTCTTTTCTCTCTTTTTTTAAATACAAAATTCACTAATTCAAAATTCTTCTAAATTCACACTTGACTCATAATTATTAATTTATTAAATTTTCAAACATACTTGTCGGATTTAGTGATCTCAAATCACTGTTCCGATATCACTAAAATTTGGGCCGTTACAACTCTCCCCCCTTTTAGGGATTTTCGTCCCCGAAAATCTTACCAGAAAAGTGGTATTCACTTTTAATCTCATATTCGGTGCCGAAGAACTTTCACTTAGGCAGTGCCATGTGCCTCCAATATATCTCTTTAATTTCTCATATATTCGGAAAGCTTACGGACTCATCTCTTAATTGTTCTTAAATTTTCAACCCTTCTCAGTTTCCTATGATATCATGACATAAAACCTGTATCTCAACTTGATTTAATGGAGACCGGAATTCCAAGAAATCTAACAATCAAAGAGAGCTGAAATTCCATGAATCTGATGAGTAGGAATTCATTCAATACCGATATGATTTATAGATCTCGCCAAACATTTAAGAATAGGATACATCACATTTTCCTCTTTCCACCATAGAAATAATTCTGATATGGCCTCAAGAATAATCCTTTTCATTTCCATCCCAATATCAACACTAGCAAGGATAATTTTGATAGATCCCAATGCTCGGCTTTAACCTCTTTAATAACTCAGTTTTATGTAACATCTAATGCTCTAAACTATCACATTACCTCACTGTCTTGAAACATATCACAATTCATACAACAGTACATTACTGAAAGTCAGGAAGTCTTTGCTCAATGTAGACTAGTCTAGTTCAGACGCTTCGTTACCAATATTCTCATCTATCCGAACTCTGTCAACATGTAATAAACTTTTCAGCTTTCACAAGACGAAAACCTTATCATTCGTAGTGACTTTAACTAATATCCAACTCTTTCTAATAAATATACACTTCTCGTTTAGACTATTTACTATTTTATCAGCACAAAAATGAAATTCTATTATCAAACTTGAGAAAAATAATCCTGACATAATTGTCACATGAAATCTTTCAAATAAATAATTCACCATACTGACTGAAACTCACGCTTTTATCATCTATGCCTTTACTGATGTCAAATCCTTATACAGAAATTAGAAAAAAAATCCTAAGACTAAAATCACCACATTACCAAGATCAAATTAGAAGTATAGTCATATTTGACATGATTATCACGAGCTGAAGAACGTACTTCGAACATGAGTCGTAATTGACAAATTATGGAGCAAAGATAAGAAGAAAACCGAATAAAGAAATCCAAGATAGAGAAACCCAGAATAAAGAAATCTAGAATAAAGAGATCTAGGATAAAGAAACCCAAGATACGATACTATGCCGGAGAATCGAAAACCAAACTCATAGAGAAAATAAAGAATACCCCGATAATTCTTCAAAGAAAGAAAGTCCAAAAGAAAACATCATTTAATCCCACTAGAATCAAATATAACAAGAACAATATATCTTCCCATACATATATATCAGATGAAGCATCAAGTAGAAGAAACATAATCATAATATCATCGTATTCTCTCATCAATTCTTATCAGACAAAATGAAATAGAATACCCGATGAAATAGAGCAATATAAATTATAAACCAGTCAGAC
Source organism: Gossypium arboreum (assembly GCF_025698485.1). Classification (NCBI taxonomy): domain Eukaryota; kingdom Viridiplantae; phylum Streptophyta; class Magnoliopsida; order Malvales; family Malvaceae; genus Gossypium; species Gossypium arboreum. The sequence goes on from NC_069081.1 coordinate 29,718,112, forward strand.
TACCAATGCTTTCATCCAACACCAGGATTAAAAGACATTCCCATATAACAAAAATTTCTTCAGAAGATCAATAGCCATAGAAATATTTCTGAGAACGGGTAAACACATAGAACATCTCAAAAGAGACTGCTAAATTGTCCAGTCATAACTATCACACTCAGATAGTTCACATTTCAAATATCATTTCCCTAACTAGTTCTGCCATCACAAATTTCATATTAAACCATTCACTAAAGAAGGCCAGTTCTGAATAAATTTCGATTTACTCTTTTCTCGACCTTGCACCTGAGTAATTCGATTTACCAAAGAGAATTCCTTCTCTAATTGGGACAGTGCATAACTCCAATAATCTTTACATCAATCCGATACTTTACTGTCTCGGACTTTACTTATCAGCTCATTTTCAATCTCTGATCATAGTTATAATTATTCTATCACTAAACTCTTTGGGTTCTCAACTGGAAACTTATTCATTACAAATCTCATGAAATTCCATTATAAGTACCGCTCCAGTAAGGGGGAGGGGTTGTAGGACCTCTGACTCGACTTTCTTATACATACACATATGACACAACTTCCATCATCATAGCAACATTATCAAAATCATGTCATTCATTCAGGCAATGCAACATTCATGTTGGCTTACACAAATTTTCCTATTGTCCCATTTAGACAATATACTTATGCATACATTCTATGTTTTCTAGATAGCTTTATTTATCCATTCATTTATTTAAATTAATTCATGTTCATGACATCATATAAGGCCAAACAAACATAGATATTTGCATCACAATCACAACTTTCATTTCGTGCATCATCATGTACATATCATTACAATCATATAATTCAGTCCAACAATTTAACATAGATAAGTTCATTTCATTATAATCCTTTATCTCATAAAAAATATATATCATTAACATTCATCAACATTCAACGTCCAATCAAGACCAAGACATTTTCATTCGTATCATGATATTATGACCTTTATTCATACCTCTATTACTTTCTATTTATTCTGTTCATCTTATCAAGTAAGCCACATACACTACATCATATGAGCATTAAGCAAATATTGATATTTATCACAATATGAACTTCCATCTCACATATTATCACATATGTATCATAAACTTTTATTCATACTTTTCTGAACCGAAACTTATCATAATCATAACTTTACTCAAATACCTTCACATAATATTGAACATGGTCAGCGCAGCTCGGTTGGAGAGTACCCTGTCTAAATAAGACGGTACTTATACGTGTCGGAAGACATCACACTATCACAGATCAGTGGCATGGCATGTATAGCTAAACTTTTACACATGCTAAGTTAGTCTGAGAACCGACTAAACCTGCTCTGATACCAATAAATGTAATGCCCCCTTACCCGAGACCGTCGCCGGAGTCGAGCACGAGGCATTACTAAACTTATTTGAGCACTTAAACAAATTCGGACAAGCTGTCCAACTGTGTCATAGTTGCTTAAAAATTCATATATCAAGTTCCGAAACTCGAAATCAAATTCCATAAATTTTTCCTCAAACTAGACTCATATATCTATCTACTAATTGTTTTATATAATTTTTGGTCGGACCAATTAGTACAGTTTATTAGTTAAAATCTCCCCTGTTTTAGGGTTCGACTGCTCTGACCTCTGTGTATTACGAATTAGATATCTCCCTGTACAGAGTTTCAATGACTATTCCGTTTGTTTCTAATAAAACTAGACTCAATAAGGAATCTGTACATATAAATAATAACTTCTAATTATCTTTGTACAATTTATGGTGAATTTCCAAAGTCAGAATAGGGGATCCAGAAATCGCTCTGGCCCTGTTTCACAAAAATTTAAACTTCTCATAAAATATAACTCATATACCTGTTTTGTTCCATCCATATGAAAATAGACTCATAATTCTTCAATTCCATATTTTATTCATCATCTAATTGTATCTCTACTATTTTTAATGATTTTTCAAACTCACGTCACTGCTGCTGTCTGAATCTATTTTATGGTAAATTTTGCCTATTTCATGGTTTCCATGGATTAGCTAGCAATTTAGCATACATAACACCAAATATGATAATGATTAGCCATTCCAATGGCTAATCATTACCAAGCATTTCCATACCACTCAATATCCATATCATAAGACCATATATACAAAATGATTATAATGCTATACATGCCATACTCAAAATATACAAGCCATTATGCCAAGATGGTATACGGATAGTGTGAGTGGGCCTCCGACCGTTCCCGATTTCTGAGCTGGCTTGTCAAAACTACAAGGAATGAAAAGGAGGGAGTAAGCATAAATGCTTAGTAAGTCCATATGAAATTAATAAGCAATTACCAACATGCTTTTAAGATAAAACACCACAATTGTACAATTATACATACTCAGCTTAAACTATTTTATCGAGATACATTTCCTAAATAATTTATTTCTGGAGCTAAAAAACTCCAACTTAAGTTCCGTTAATTTTTTTTGAAACTAGATTCATATACCTTTCTCCCATAAAAGTTCCAGAATTTTTGGTTTAGCCATTTAGTACAGTTTATTCATTAAAGTTTCCCCTGTTTCGCTGTCCAACTGTTCTGATCTCTCTTCACTAAAAATTATTTATCTCATAATTCGGGACTTGGATGATGTTCTCTTCTATCCCTCTTGAAAATATACTCGATAAGGATTTTAAATATATAAATTAAAACTCATAATTATTTTTGTACAATTTCTAATGATTTTCTAAAATCAGAACAGGGGATCTCGAAGTCATTCAAACTCTGTCTCACAACAATTTAAATATCTTATAACATAAAATCCAATTGCATGCACCGTTTCCTCTATATGAAACTAGACTCATCAGGATTTAATCTCATATTTTATTCAGCCCTTAACTCAATTTCCACAATTTATGGTGAATTTCAAAAGTTACACTACTGCAATAACCCAAAACTGCCAAGGCCATATTTATTCATTCACCACTATTATTCACTAAATCCATACAATATCATTTCATCCATCATGGTAAGAACACATAATTATGCTTCATAAGCATAGATCCATAATCTCAATGTCATCAAGTATCAAGAACTTATTCCAAATCGTGTCATTTTCATAGTATTCACCAATTCTTAATCTTTTGGGCCATTTTACATTTTCGCTCATAATCAAATTAGGGAACGATTACGAATTGAGTACCTCATTATCACAATGCCATAGTAAAACTATGGTCTTGCACATAGTCACATATCACATACCGAGGCCATAGCCCAGCCATGGTCTTACACGGATCACATATCACACCGATGCCATATCCCGATATGGTCTTATCTGAGAGCACATATCACACCGATGCCATATCCGGATATGGTCTTATACTGAAGCACATATCACATTTCTCGAAGCCATAGCCCAGCTATGGTCTTATACTGAAATCACATTTCACATGCTGCCATGGTCCAACCATGGTCTTTTTAAATCAATTCGTCTTAGCCATTGAATGAAAGTACTCAAGTCCGTTGTTCCATTTAATTTGTACTTTTATTCAAATATCATTTTACAATTATCACAGTTTAATGACATTTTATATGCAATAATATATCTGTATCATTCATGAAATTTTCATTTCAAAACATTAAATTACACATTGCATTATTAAAATCATATGAACTTACCTCGATATAAAATATTAGCAATCGAGCCTATTCCTCGTAAACTTTATTTTTCCCTCGATCACGACTTGAATCTCGTTTCTCTTGATCTATAATATAAATTATTTCTACTCATTAGCATTTATTTGATTTCTATTTCACTTCACAATTTATGCTGTTCAAATTTCAAAATTGCACTTTTACCCCAAAATTTACAATTTTTACAATTTAGTCCCCGCTCAATTCACCCATCAATTGAACTAATTTTTTTTCTCAATTAACACTTTTATTTTATCATTATAAACTAATTCACAACCTTTGATATTCTGAATTTCAACACCAACATCTAATTCACAACTTTTTCACAATTAGGTCCTAAATACCATTTTCTATCAAAATGACTTAATAAAATAACCTTAATATGAAATTAGAACTTAAATTTCATAATAATTCATCATATATCTGCCCTTACTCAGCCAGGTAACTTCCAATTTCACCCACCAAATCAAAAACTAATGAATTAGATGATTGGACCTAATTACAAAAGTCTTAAAAATACAAAAAAAAATATAAGAAAAGGGCAAGAAATAGACTCACATGCAGTGAAATTGTGCAAAACCAGCTTAAAAGCTCTCTCCCATGGCTGTCTGGCCGAAATTATGAGAAGAATGGCCTAGAAATCTCTTTCAATTTCAATTTATTTGTTTAATTTTGTAAAATTTACCATTTTACCCTTAGCTACTTTGATTCGATTTTTTTCTTGCTTATGCCGCCTCATCCATTCCCTTTTGGCTAATTTTCCTTTTAAGTCCTCCCTCATTTAACACTTGAGCTATTTAATCATTTTATCAAGTTTTGTACCTTTTTCAATTTAGTCATTTTTAATTAATTGACTATCCAAACGTTAAAATTTTCTAACGAAACTTTAATACTAACTTATTTACACTCCATAAATATTTTTAAAAATATTTATGGCTTGAATTATGCATTCGAGGTCTTGATACCTCGTTTTAGACCCAATTTACTTATTAAATTCTTTTCTCTCTTTTTTTTAATACAAAATTCACTAATTCAAAATTCTTCTAAATTCACACTTGACTCATAATTATTAATTTATTAAATTTTCAAACATACTTGTCGGATTTAGTGATCTCAAATCACTGTTCGATATAACTGAAATTTGGGCCGTTACAGTTTGGTTTAACTGGACCACTTTTTCATAATTAATTAATCATAATTTATTATCCCAAATTAAATTGGATATAAATTAAAATTAATTATATTATGAATTAAAAAAATATAATTTTGGACCGTCTTAGGCTGAAATTTAGTTCGCCTCGATACTTCAAATTGGTTCTCGGTTTTGTGCTTCTAGTAGTGTCTGCCGAGCCATTTTTTGCCCTTTGTGCAAAGCTGTCAAAAATAACCAAAATTCATCCAAAATAATTATAAAATTAACTAAAATTCAACATGTTCATAGTTTAAGTGCAATTTAATTATTTTATTAAAATTAATTATTTTTCAACAAGAATTTTATCGAAACTATATGATTTTAAGTTAAAAAGGGTATGTAAAAAAGCGTAAATTTTGTGTTTCCACACCCCCAAACTTAATTCATTGCTCGTTCCGAGTAATGCACAAATTTAAAAAGAATTTCTGAAAACACCTTTGAAAAACTCCTTCAGAACAATATTCTTCCCAAAATTATGAATTTAATATACTTATGCTCAAACACAAGAAATTTGATAGTTATGCTTACTTAAGTATACATATCATTCAAATTAATCTCAATCATTCTTATGATAGCCAAAAATTAGACTAAACATTTCCTAATAAAGTCATGTTAACCCTTGCCAATTTAATTTTATTCCCTTATTCAAGATTAAGTTGCAATCATTAAGTTTAACTTATGCCTTCATATGATGCACGTAGCAATTTCTCTCCACTAATGTAGGTAGCATTGGAACTTGAATCAATAGGTCTTTAACAAGGTTGTAACGTGGCTGGGCTTAAAGGTAGGTATAAGATAGATAGTTTTAGGCTAAAAAACCCTAGACTCAGATTGTATCGGATGTTCGAAATAATTACCTTCAATACATCAACTTTCTTTACTTTCACATGCTCTTTTGTACATCTTATTTTAAGAACCCATGCTTTTTTTTTACTTGAGCATTTTAGTGAATTTACTACAACTTTAGAGCATTTGATACTTCTTTTCAACTCCCCTAAACTTAATTTCAAAGAATACTTTGAAAAGTACCGAGTCTAGTGTTTGGGATAATTTTAAGATAGTTAAGAGAGAAGTGATGGCTAAATTTACAAGGGTTCAAATAAAATTAGGCCATATAGTCTCAAAGTTGGGTTTCAAAGGATAAAAATTTCATCATGGTTGGCTTGAAAGGCCCAAATGGTCCAAACAACAGTTGCCTAAATCAATTTCAACATTCCACGCTTCCTAGGATTTCGTCTCAAGAAACTACTAAGTCAATTCTAAAGACTTAAACTTTCATGCACGTCTAACTTTCCTAAAGAACTAAAAATTTTATGGTACGATTTGCATGCTTTATTAAAAATACATTTATGTCATTATTAAGAAAACATAATAATTATTGAAATATTCAAACTTTATTTATACTAAAGTTTAGCATACTTAACAACAAAATTTCAAGTTTATTGAACAAAGTATTTCCTAATCATAATTAAGAGGAAAATTTATTCTGAGTAGAAATAATTTCAATTTTTCAGTCCCTCCTACTTAAGATGAACAATGTCCTCATTGTTAAAAGTGAATAGATACTATACCCCAGTTAGGATTCTAGAAAAGAGGAGGTGAGTCAAATTGACTGCTTAAGTTCCAAGCTCTCTCAAGATCCAATCCTAGAAATGTATATACCTATTGCCACACTTTATACGTTGCGACTTGTTCATTTTTATTCATGATTTCCATCTCTTGCTTTATTATGCAAAAATAAAAATTCCTAATTAAGCTTAATCCTAAAATGACCTAAGAACAGAAATAAAATAAAGTCAAGATCCCCCCTTTTATTTATTTGCAAATCATTCCTAATTTGACTCATCTTTTGCTCCATCATTATTGCCTTTGCATGAATCGCTTCGCTCCTTCTTTGATAGTGGACTCCATTGTTCAAATATGAAATCTGGAAACTCAGGCACAAAAATAAACGGGTCATTGTATATTTTCGTAAAAGCGCTTCTTATTGAGTCATCCCTTATTTTTAAGTATCTCCAGTAAGCTTGTTGTTGCCACTGCATATGTTGCATTATGTCCATTAACTTTGACAGCTCATCTCAAAGATCTAGGCAAGGTGATTGAGCTCTGAACATTGAAGTTTCGACATCAGGTTCAGCTTCTGGTTCCGTTGGTTCCGCCTTATCTAGGACTTCAGCTGATTGCATTGTGGGGTCTTCTTCTTCTTCTTCGGGGTCCTCACTTTCTTTAACTCCTTGCTGTAGAATAGATTCTCCAGCTATTCGGTAGAGGTCCCAATCTATGATTGTGCCCTGGCTATATCCTGTCTTCTCTACATTTGCAAGAATTTTAGCTTTCAAACACAAAATTGTTATCGTAAAGGGAAAGTAGGCTGGGCCAGAATGTTTAACGATACAATTTCGCATTTCTCTCAAGATGATTTTTCCCACATCAATGGTCTTTCCAGTTAAAATCGAGTATAATAAGACCATTCGCTCTAATGAGATTGTAGTCCAATGTGAGCTAGGCATAAAGTTGAAACGGATGAAATAGAACCATACCTTTGCAAGTGGTGTCAAATATTCTTTTCGACAAGTGTGGATTCCTTGCTTTGACACAGTCCACTTAGAACCTAGAACTGTAAGTTCCTCGAGAATTTCTTGCAAATTTTTAGGCTTGATATTACTCATCAGGGAAGAATATTTGTCGTTTTCAAAATCAGGCAATTCAAAGAACTCATTAATAGCTTTTGAAGCTACTGGTACCTTGATTCCGCAAACTGGAACTTCCGTCAACTCGCTTGAGGTTAAATTCGCATAGAACTTGCGCACTAACTCCTCATCCACACTAGGTCTCTTCTCACAAAACATCTCCTAATTGAGAATTTCAGCAACCTGATGAATACGTGCCATAAAATCAATATAGGTTCTTTTTTTCAAGGTTGACTTGGTCTTCAATTTGGACGGTTTTTGTAATCCAACAAAGCTATTAGACCTGTCCAAAATAAATCAATAAATTAAAGGACCAAAGAATAAAATAATTAATTAAATAAAACCCAAATTATTAATGAAATATTTTAAAATGAATTATTAAATATAATTTTATATTTTATTATTTAATTTAATCATGCATGGCCCATTTTATGTCTTAAAAATATAATATGTTCAAATAAATATAAAATAAGCCATTTTATGCATAAAAACTATATAATAAAGCATAAAATCACATTTTAATAATTTATATGTCTTAACTTCATATTTTCACATATTTCATTAATTTATTAAACAATTACTTAGTTTTAACAACGAATTTAAGTAAAAAGGTGATAATTTGCATAGGAAAAATCCTATATATTTTTCAGTTTACAATAGGCATTATGGATATCAAATGGTTAAGTTTAGAATATAGATATGCTAGTGAATCTAGGCAAAATAATGCATGTTTGAAAGTGACCACTAGGTGAATTATGAATGTGAAGTTTGGTATGAAATTGAATGGCATACTAGGGTATTTGAGTACCTTGTATATATTGGTATTGAAATGGTATAATTTATGCTTGGTTAAGGTCAGATGAATGCCTATTTATGTCATGTTTGGTGCCATTTGGTTTGGTGTAGGTGTATGCAAAAATTGGGTGGCAAGATGACTTGGTAAATAGCCTATTTTTGTCCACATGAGAAGAGACACGGGCATGTGTCTCAGCCGTGTGGGACACACAGTTAGGTTACACGGTCGTGTGTCCCTTGGTGTTGAATTAAAAATCAAGTCAGTATGCTCCACACGGCCTAGCACACGGGCATGTGACTTGGCCGTGTGGCATAAGTCAGTATACCCTATAGGTTTAGCACGACTTAGCACACAGCCTGGCACACGGGTGTGTGAGGCCATTTCGAAGGGCAAACAGGCCGGTCACACGGGCATGTGGTTGGCCATGTGACCCAAGTCAAAGAGTTACACGGGGTCGAACATGGGTTGGAGCCCGGCCATGTGATCCCATTTCGAATGTCCACACGTCCGGGCCACACGGGCGTGTGTCCCTTGTATTTTGTAAAATTTTTTAAGTTTTCCAGAAATTTCATAAGTTATCGGTTTAGTCCCGAATCACCTCAAATACGTGTTTTGAACCTTGTAGGCTCGTATTAGGGACATTATGAATGTATGTGAATATTTTATATAGTAAATGGAAAATGTATGAGAAATGTATGTTTAATTGGGTTATAAGTTCGGAATGCTCTGTAACCTTATTCTGAAATTGAATACGAGTGAGGGGTGTTACAACTGTAGCACCTCATGTAACAGCTCAGTTTTAGCTAAATCGGAACAATGGTTTTGAAACCACAAATTCAAGGTTGTAAAATTAATTTTATATTAATTTATGTGTTTACAACATGGGAATTAATATGTGTGAATGTTTCGTGAAATAATTTTATCGATTGGTTGTTTAATTTGACAAAATGACTAAATACATAAAATATAAAAGTAACACGTTATATGTTAAAGTGCTTAATTGCTTTAATTAATTAAAGGTAAAGTCCTTGTGTGGTTATTTGGCCTTTTAACAATGGAGTGGACAGTTATGGGCTTATGTTTTATGGTTTTCTTATTTAATTATAAAGGTCAAAATGGTAAATTGAATATTAATATGTAATAAATAAAACAAAACATAAAATATCATGCATGTTGATCTTTTATGGCCGAATGTGAGAAGAAATGTAATAGCCCGATTTTGGGGCTAGTCAGAACAGTGGTTTTGGAACCACTAATTCGAGGCGGGAGAAATTATTTTTGATATCATTTTATGTGTTATAGCATAATTATATGAGTGCATGAAAATTTTGGTGAAATAATTTTAGCGATTTTATGCTTAATTTTGAAAAAGGACTAAATCGCATAAAAGGCAAAAGTTGTGTTCTATTAATTAGAAGTTTCATATAGTAGAGAACCTCAAATTAGAGGTCTTTAATGTGAAAATAGGCCTTTAAGAGAGTGATGGTCGGCCATAGAGACAAGGAAATGAAATTGTCAAATGTTAGGTGAGGTCTTTGTGACAAATTTGACCAGAAATAAAATAAAATAAAGAGAAAAAGATATCACATTTTCATCTTCATCCTCTCCATCGAAAATATCAACAAAAATAAGGGTTTTGGAAGCTTGAAATTTCAGCAACTCTTCACCCTTGCAAGTAAGTGATTTTAATGGTCATTCTTGATAATTTTTGTACTTTTGGGACCCTTGTAGCATAAGCTAACTAAAGGGGGGACTATTTTGCAAAATGATTGATAGTCTAGAGATTTACCATGAGAGGATTTGTGATATTTGCTAAGTATTTATGGAAGAAAATGAATCTTGGTTGTTAAATAAACAACTTTTGTGAAATAGATTTTCATGAAAACACCTAAAAGGACTATTTTGTAAAGTTTATAAAATAGGTTGTAAATATGTGAAATAATTGAAAACTGTGAGTTTCTATAAGAGTAATAAAGGTTCAGCTAGGCTTGTTAAAGGAGGAAATTTGATTAAAATCATTTTACGAGCCTAGGGGCAAAATAGTAAATTTTCCCAGGTATGAATTACAAATTGTATTGATTAATGTAGTATTAAATAAGTGAATTTGTCGTTATAGTTCAAGAAAAACGGAGTTTGTAGACTAATTCAATCTAGTCACCCACTTTGTATACCGAGGTAAGTTTGTGTGTGG